>NC_059474.1:22558554-22861585 GCF_018139145.2 Gymnogyps californianus | reverse complement strand
GTTTGATACAATTCTCATTATGTTTATTCATATGTAAGAGATATTTGAGATAAAACTCTTATTTAAAACAACAGCAGTTTCTTTATATTTTTAGTTTTAAGAAAGTTATTTAAATAGCTAAAATTTTACTGGATTTGTCCCTCCTTATTCTTAAATTTTACCTTCCTGATCCCAGACTTTTTTTTTTTCCATGTAGTACTATATGTACAATTTAAACCAAAAAAGGCAGAACCTTCCACCCATCATCACAACACTTTCTGATTGGGTAGATACACAAAAACTATCTATTAGCCTGTGTGTGTGTATATATATACCTATAAAAGATAAATAACTTATCATCAGTGAAGTAACTGTCACATCACAAAGTATGTGACAGATAGGCCATAATGAAGTACATGAAATCAATCACATTTTTGTGGGTTTTGGTGTGTTTTGAAGAAAAAAAATGAGAACTCATAAATAATAAACAACAATATATCTTTAAATGTGCATGTTTAAGTGGCAATGATAACACTTTCTAGGAAGTGTTTTACTCTGGACAAACTTTCATTTTTGTCATAAGGGCTAGAGAGATTTAACAAATGACTGAATGAAGCAGAAGAGGTATTGTTACTCAATAATTACATTTGAGAATATCCTATGTATCCTTTCTTCTCCAGGAAGCCTGTGCTTTAGGAATCTGAAAAGACTATATGTAAGACTAATGTACCTGTGAATGGTAACATAAACTTGGAGCTAAAAATTTAATTTCTAGTCAAGACAAGACTTGTCAACCATTTCTGATTCAGGTGAATCTATTCTATCACAGGAACAAGGAAATACACTGTGTACTGGCAGCTTGACAGAAAGAACTGGGGGCACTTACATAGCTCTGTTGGAGTTCCTGACTTGGACAGTCATCTATGTTTGAGTCACAAAATGCTGGACCCATATGCTTACATATTTCTTACGTGTAAGTTGGCGACAAACACTATTCCTTGTTCCAGCTTCACTGGCCTTTTTTGTTGGTATGGTTTTTGTCCTTGCTTTCACTTCAGCAAAGGAAGAACTTGTAGCTCAACTGATTTTGGCCCTTAGGACCAGTGTTGGTTTCCAGAATATCTCAATAATGTATTTCTCTCTAGGGGTTCAATATGGTGAACATATTTCACTGTTTTACCCAGCAAAAGAAATAATTTGAGACACAATGTGTAATACATGCCCACTTTTTGTACTTAGACCAGACTCCACTAAGTCATTCTTACCCCAGCTCTGGTCTATAGATAACTGGTAGTTCAGATATCAGCAAATGGTCTACAAAACAAGCACAGCTAAAAATAAATAAATAAATACACACTTACACATATATTCCCACACATTTGGAAGACGTGTTGGTAGCTGCCAGAAAGCATAATGGGAAAGCAGCTCCCAACTTCTGTCGGTGCCTGCCTGCAGGCAGAGTTAGCTCCATTGCTGTGCATGCTCACATCAATTCACATATGAGAGACTAGCTCATACAGACCCTAGATCTACAGGATTATTTGGTGAAAAGTGTATGAAATCCTAGCTCATACACAAAGGCTTTCCAAGTATATTACACACAGTGGGTGCATATGCAACCCATGAGTTTAATGGCATTTTTGCATGGACTTGAGTGATAATACATTCTAGTTCTTATGCTATGCCATAGGCGCAGGACCATACAGACTGCATACCAATATGCCCATATGGTCAAGAGCCGGATGATACATATTCAGTGGTCAAGGAGGAGCTCTGGATATATTTCACTGGTAGGCAGTAACAACAGTTCCTCAGACGCTTTCTCACAGGGGCTCCTGTGCAGAATGGAGCTTTCTGAGCATCAGGGTGGTCCCAGAGCAGTTGTTAATGTTGAATTTAATGAGCAGTTGCTGATCAGCTTTCTCTGACTGATTCAGATTACCCTGCTCCAGTACAGGTCTCCTACCATTGACACGAGTCCTATGAGGAAGCCACATTTGAGCTAGTTTAACCTCTATATGGCACAGCTGCACTTCAAGTAGTCTTGCTGTCAACCTTAATTTCACAACCTAATCATGTTAGGCACGACTAACTTGATTTCAACCTAATTTCAGCATGATTTAAATGTGAAGATAGGATGCAGGGTATGACATTGAAAAATACTCTGTATCCAGAAGAATAGACAAAACAATGTGAAGTTTAAGTTTTTTTTTTTTTAATTGTAATTGTAACATAAAGAGATTAATAGTTCTGTGGTTTCAACAAGAAACAAATCAACTTCCAGGAAAAATTAGGGAAATAAGTCTTGGTAACCCCCTCAAATCAGAAGCACAGCCTAAAGAAAAGTACAGTGATTCATGAGACAATCTTCATATGCTAAGGAGGTTGGCAGAAAACACATGCATTTAATTATCTTTTATAATTCAGCAAACCTCTGAAATAACAGTTCTTTTATTTTTAGACATAAAAATGTTGTGGTGAAAATGCCTTTAAACATTTTCATATCCTATGAAGACTTATTCAAACCGGTCCCTTTCTCTACTTCAGACACTTCATACATGAGCTGCAACATGATAGTAAGACAAGTGTTCTCCAAAATGGATATTAATTTTGAAATGATGAATTACACAATAAATTTCTTTGTAGCCGATCATCCCATGCAAATGAAGCATATGACTTTTATGAAGCAGGCACACAAATTCTAATGTGACAGTGATCTATCTTTCCTTGTGGTGCATGCAGGTTCATGTGTAAAACATGAAAAAAACAGCTGGATGCTAAAGAAAGGCAGCCCTCAAGGCTAAAAATGCAAAGCATTTTACAAAATACAGGTTAGGAATGTACTGATATGTTTATATGGTAAATTCTTCATGGCAGGGAGTTTTCCTTATTATATCTATGAAGTGTCATTCTTCAGAAATAGTAGGACTGAGTCCAATCACAGTTACAATGGTTTATGCTAGTGTGAGGTAGAGATAAAGCAAAGCAACATGCTCATAAAAGCAAAAAGTGTCAGAATTACAAAATGGATCCTTAGATTTTCACAAAGAGGACTTTACTGTGCCATATAAGCATAACCCTGCCTATAAGGCAGTGTAGTTATGCAGAAGACTTTAAGTTCAAGTAGTGTTTTACTTATGGAACAAAATTTTTAGAAGGAAAATACCCAAACAGAAAGCACCCACTTGGGGGGAGCTTAGCCACTTTCTCTTCTGTACACAGCAACAATTCCTACCAGCTCCAAAGAAGCTGCAGCAAGAGCACCACACCCACTGGGAGTAGCTCACACCAAAATCTTCTACAACGCTGGAGGTGGTATCTTGGTAAAAATAAAGGTAACTGTACAATGAGATTTTTGAGGTTCTAGTGGAATAGGGTTTGAAAGGAAGACAAATATGTCCGAAAAAGAAAGAACATGTTTACATTCAAATCAACAGTGACAACTATGGTGTTTCCCTTTTCTTCAACGAAAAAACTTAAGAATAGTCTGCACATAGGGGTTTTTTGACAACATGTAAAGATTTTGCACTAGGAAATGCTGAAGAATACTTAATTTGTCTTTCATGTTAAAGGCAAAATTAAATATAAATAATTTCAAAGCTTTTGTTTTCCATTACAACTCTTTTGTATCTTCTAAAGGTCTATGTTACTCTACACCTTATTAGCAATCTTAATGAAGCAAAAAGGTATTGGAATGCTTTACATTTTCCATTATTATGGTTATCACAACTATTACAGCATAGTTGATATGATCATTTTAATAAGTATCCACATTTTTCTTCACAAAAGTTCATCACCAGTTACTGAACTAAAAGGATATTTTCCAACATTTCCTTTTATCAATACTCAGTGCAGGAAGCTAGTATCATATTTAAATGTGGAGCAATTTTATTGTAATCTCAGTGGTATCTGGCCGTCAGCAAAAGGGTGGTGTAATGGATTGTAATAATTTTGCACAGAGTAAGGACAGGTCTAGCAGAAAATATTTAATTCTAGGTGATAGCTCCTGCGGAGTCAGTAAAGGGCACATGCTAATAAGGAAACTGCAGAAAGGCGCTGGTGATGACATCCTCCCTGAAAACAGCAAGCTCAGCAGATACAGTGCAGCTAATAGAACCATTACTGCCTCATGCCAAGCTATGAAAAATACCAAAGGACAGAGTCATCACAGTGAAGGGAAAAACAAAGCTCTTGTATATTATGGTTGGAAAAGCTTTACAGGCAGAACAATGTTAGGATAACAGTGTTATCAAATGCATGAATAAAAATATGCCAAAATGCTTGCTCAGTAGAAAGAGCAATTTCCCCTTTTTAATTCACTCTATATTCCACATGTTGTAGCCCTACCATTCATTGTATTAATTTTCAGTTTGAAACTCATTTCCCACCAAGGGATCTGTTGTCTTCTGCTGATGGCAGCAGGTTTGCTTTTGCTTTTCTTTTTTTAACTTCAGTTTATGATAGAGTCCACAAGTAAGGCATAAAGCACTGCAAATGAAGATGACTACAAGGCAGGAAAAGCATCCAGATGCTTTTACAGAGAATTAATTTTCCAGACTCTGATTAAAGGCTTCTGTTACCACTGGCAAAATGTTGGTCAGCTTCTTTCCTTCTAAAACTGGGAGTCTGTCCAGAAACACTGAGACTATGGAATCTTCATAGCATGCTTCTGTTATGTCAAGAAGCGCTCCAGCTGATCATATTATATACAGATAAAAATTTTTCTCCATCTCACATAGCATTTCCATTTTAAAATCCTGCTCACCACAATTTTACCACTAAATTCCAGATAGGAGGAAAAGACTGAATATATCCAATGAGGTATGCATAGGGATTTAGACATACAACATCATCTAAAGAACCTACTGGAAAAGAAAATCTTAAAGGACGTTTTCCTAACATTGTTTTTCAAAGCAAAGTGCTATTCTTAATTTTCCACAAAAACTGTCTCTTAATGTATCAGACAGAATACTACACTTGCATATTTGTTGGTTTCAAGGGAAAAAAAAAATTTCACTGCTTGTGGTCCCTCTCCCTCACTTATGTTCTTGAATATAATCAGCTGGACTCCAAGCTGAGTCACTACTTAAGAAAAAAGCGAGATAACAAATGCCAGACACAAGAGTAAATATCTAACTTTACACTTTTTGAAATTGCAGTGCTGCTAATGGGTTCTTTGTTTTACTACCAAAGGGCCTAATTTGCCACGATTGTTAGTGAAACAAGTGTCTAATGAAAAGCCTACTAAATCTATGGAGTCTTTCTATTGGCTTCCATTGATGCTGACTTTCAGATCAACAGTGTTAATTTGATGAGTTAGATCCATAACACCAAGTCTTGGAAACCAAGATTTACTACGTGTTTCTGAAGTTTTAATGTTATGTTCTTAAAACTTACCAAAAAGGTGACAGCTTTATCATCAGCTGAAGGAACGTTTCAAAGTAAATTTTTGTGTAATTTGCCATTTATATATGTTATACTGTTCTCTTAATTTACTACTTAAGACAAGCTGAACATCAGAGGACAGCTCAGAAACCTCATAAATAGTCCTCTGGAATATGCAGTTTATGATCCCCATTCTTTCTTCTCTTTTTACCCTGTTCAGCAAGTATTTCTGTGGGATATCTCTGGATACTGTAACTTCCCTCCCCCCTTCAGCCTGTCAGAAACACAGAACCACTACAAGAAAGAAGTCAATTACAAATTATTCTCTGTACATCAATGTGTTTCATTCATCATGAAGATTAATTGTATTAGGAAACAATAATTACACCTGAATCTCATTTATAAGGAAGAGGAGGGCAAGAGCGTTTTCAAAGAACTCGGTCACTCATGTCCACGGGCGTTCTTTACCACTTAAATATTTTTGTCCTAAGTAAGCCTCGAGTAATCAGTTTCAACCTGGCTCAGATTACCAAACTGTGGAAATCAAAGGCTTGTGTAGTAAGAAACAACGTATAATTCCCTTAGTGATTTGCACTGCTATAAAGGTCTCTTTTAGAACCTGGGAGCAACCCTGCAAACCATGGTCACATGAGAAATCTTTTTTGACATGAATAGACATATTAAGTCAATGGGGCTACTCATGTGTACAGAGACTGATGTCAAAAAAACACTGATGTTGAGAATACACTCTTTTGTATGTTCTTTCATTTGTATGGATAAGCAAGGGAGTGCAGATGAGGGCTACTATGTGGAATACTGTGCGCTTATTTCAGTATGTTAATCATATTTCACATTATTTCCAATAAAAACCTCTATGGTATGCCATACTCTCACTCACTCTTTATCTTTAAATCTGTTAAGTAATATTACAACAGCAGATGCTTTTCACTCCAGACATGATTGTAATACCACAGTAATTAACAGACACTGTACATGTATCCTTTCTTCCTTTGAAGTTTCCTATTGAAGATTTTTCATTGCAATAAAGCTTTATTAAACTTGTTAATCAATATTGTTGTTTCATTAATTCTCACATGTCTACAGGGACTGATCTAGTCTTGTTTTGTTAAGTGAGGTTCTGACCCAGCAGTGCTCAGAGAAAAAGAAGGTGCATTAAATAGTTTGGGTTTTTTTTTTCTAGTTTGTGTCAGCTAAAGAGAAAATACAGATGCCAGAGAACATTAGAAAGATGCTGCACTCTCCATCATTACTACATCAAATGTTCTCCTAACTGAATATATTTCCATTATAACTCTGTCATATATACAAGCTGAACATTGTTGCTACCATCTGCCAAAATGTGTAGCATTAAGACAGCACGCCTGTGGTACTCCAGCTTGTGGCTGCAGGAAGAAAGTAGGAGAAGTGGCCATCTGCTTCTTTTTGCCCTTCTCTGCATGTAGATTACATAGCAAGACCATGGAGGAGATCTTGCTGCCTCTGGAAAATATTGTCAGACTATAAAAATGGCTCTGACAATTTACTGCCACTTTTGCCATACCAGCAGTTGTGTACAGGGAACGAGCTTCAGCACTCTGTAAGAAGTTGAAGTCCTTCAGAGAGATTTAACTGGCACTTGAGTATGACACTGACTTCCTGTACATATATATGCTTCATATAAAGACAGGCAAATGTGAAAAGATCTCCATGTGCTGTTCTACTAATAGACTTGTGCTGCTATGCTGTCCAGGCCAGAGGATTATTTAGGAGATAGGCCATAAATATATTAATGTATGAATCGTCAAGACAGAAATTCTGTCTTCCTTGTTTTCTTAGTAGATTTGGTAAAGAAAAGAAAAAAGGAAGTGTTTTTTAATTAAAATAAGAGCTATCATTATTAATCTCTAAATGAATTGAATCAGGGTGAAGTAATTTATCATCATTTCAAGCTAGTCTCTGAGAAACTATGTTCAGGGCTCCATTTTGGTTCAGCCTTTAAATCTGGCTAGTGGGGGGTGAAAAAGTATACAGCATTATCAGAACCCAGAAGGGTGTCTAGTGAGCTGGAGGGAGGAGAACTGCTCTGTTTCTGAGGATGCAGAAGTTGCTTGGCTGTTTCCGAGGTGCACCTTCATGGAGTGAGCTCTTCTGGCAGAGAGGTGCTGTGACACAGTTATGGATGAATACTCTCTTTGCTGAAAAAAGACTCTGGTTTTGTTTACACACAAAGCTTGATCCCTTTAATAATACCTGTATACTTAAAGCATGCTTAGCTAACGTGTAGATGTAGATATACTAGTATTAGAAACTAGACCAATACAGCTGTAATGAAAAGGACAATATCTTTTGATGTGAGTCACCAAAGCTATTGCAAGCTGATATAACTGCACGCATATTAACGCTATACAACTCCATTGGGAAAAATATCGTGCTCCTATATAAAATAACTTAACCGACATAAAATCTGTATAAAAATCAGTCAATATCCAGCCTCCATGAAAATTTGAAACATGGATAAGGCCTCTACCGTGTTATCTTCACTTTCCAACTTTGCAGCCATAGAGAAGGCTGAGCACAATAAAGTGTGTTGTTAAGACTTTAAGGTTGTCATATTGTATTGTGTTATTATAACATTAAATGGTTACTACAATGAGACAGATGAGAGAGAACTGGAAATAGTCCCTCAAGACAGTTAAAATGTACAAACTTCACTTTTCATTTCATGGGAAGAGAATCTCTCCTGCTTTCCTGTAAAATAATGTTTCAATCACAGTTGCTGAAGAGTTGCAAACAGCTGCTTACCTCAGTATGTACATGAAAGAACAAAAGCGCTTCAGAGTAAGGGCCACAAGAACAAATGTCGTGAGGAAAATATTCTTTCTCCCCATTATGAAGTAGCTTTGAAAGTGGATAGATCTTAACTGAATTAGTTGAAAATAGTTGCCATCCCTATCTCATTATATCACAAAAATAACAGTAAACTCTCTAATCTATCAGAATATTTATCTTTCCAGTTCTTGGAACTGCTAGCAAAAAAAACCCCTAAGTATTTTAGATAAACACATTTTGATTATATTCCTGCTGTTCTGTCCTCACTGTTTTCATGATGGTTCATTCAACGTTAGCTTATTCAAAATGTCTTAAAACCCTCAATTGCCTTTATTAATATAAGCATAATATCCTTCAAAATCAAAATCATATGACTGTGTATTCATGCAAAACTGGTCATGTTATCATCATGTTTTGTGGAGAGGTATGGAAAAGAGGGAATGATAGGGATAACTGAATAATCATCAAAGATGGAGTTGAGGTACAAAAGAAAGTGTAGGTCTGCGATCTATGAAAGTAAAATGAAGATGTGACATTTAAGGCATAAGAAGTCATAAGAAGTCACTCTTCATCCGAGTGACCTTGGGAATTAATAAAAAAGTACAAGGTGGATACAGGCATGCTTAGCTTCCCACTTCTGTGCAAATACATCTTAATATGTCTGTGGTGGGTTGACCCTGGCTGAATGCCAGGTGCCCACCAAAGCCGCTCTGTCACTCCCCTCCTCAGCTGGACAGGGGAGACAAAATATAATGGAAGGCTCATGGGTTGAGATAAGGACAGGGAGATCACTCACCAATTACCATCACAGGCAAAACAGACTTGACTTTGGAAAAAAAAATTAATTTATTACTAGTCAAACCAGAGTAGGATAACGACAAATAAAACCAAATCTTAAAAACACCTTCCTCCCATCCCTCCCTTCTTCCCAGGCTTAACTTTAATCCTGATTCCTCTACCTCCTCCCCCCCTGAGCAGCACAGGGGGACAGGGAAGTGGGGTTGCGGTCAGTTCATCACACATTGTTTCTGCGGCTCCTTCCTCCTTAGGGGGAGGACTCCTCACACTCTTCCCCTGCTCCAGCGTGGGATCCCTCCCACGGGAGACAGTCCTCCATGAACTTCTCCAACACGAGTCCTTCCCACGGGCTACAGTTCTTCACGATCTGCTGCAGCGTGGGTACCTTCCACAGGGTGCAGTCCTTCAGGAACAGACTGCTCCAGCGTGGGTCCCCCACGGGGTCACAAGTCCTGCCAGCAAACCTGCTCCAGTGTGGGCTCCTCTCTCCATGGCTCCACAGGTCCTGCCAGGACCCTGCTCCAGCACGGGCTTCCCATGGGGTCACAGCCTCCTTTGGGCATCCACCTACTTCAGCGTGGGCTCCTCCACAGGCTGCAGGTGGATATCTGCTCCACTGTGGACCTCCATGGGCTGCAGGGGGACAGCCTGCCTCACCATGGTCTTCACCACGGGCTGCAGGGGAATCTCTCTGCTCCGGCGCCTGGAGCACCTCCTCCCCCTCCTTCTTCCCTGACCTTGGTGTCTACGGAGTTGTTCCTCTCACATATTCTCACTCCTCTCTCCAGCTGCAATTGCTACTGCACAGTAACTTTTTCCCCACCTGGATCTCTGGAGTGACAGGGGGATGCCAAGAATTGTCTGTATTGGAGGCTGAGATGAGCTTAACAGGGGACAAGTGGGAAAAGCACCCTGTTGTGATCAGCCCAGAGGCTCCTTGTATCGTTGGTATAGACTACCTCAGGAGAGGGTACTTCAAGGACCCAAAGGGGTACTGATGGGCTTTTGATGTAGCCACTGTGAACACAGAGAAGATCAAACAGCTATCTACCCTGCCTGGCCTCTTGGAAGATCCCTTCACTGTGGGATTGCTGCGAGTTAAAGAACAGCAGGTGCCAATTGCTACAAGGACTGTGCACCAGCAGCGATATCTCACCAGCTGAGACTCCCTGGCTCCCATCCATGAGCTGATTCATCAATTGGAGAGCCAAGGAGTCATCAGCAAGGCTCACTCACCTTTTAGTAGTCCAATATGGCCAGTGCAAAAGTCTGACGGAGGGTGGAAGTTAACAGTAGACTATCATGGCCTGAACAAAGTGACACCACCACTAAGTGCTGCTGTACCAGACATGTTAGAGCTCCAATACGAACTGCAGTCAAAGGCAGCCAAGTGGTATGCTACAACTGACATTGCCAATGTGTTTTTCTCAATTCCTTTGGCAGCAAAGTGCAGGCCACAGTTTGCTTTCACGTGGAGAACTGTCCAATACACCTGGAATCAACTGCCCCAGGGGTGGAAGCACAGCCCTACCATTTGTCATGGACTAATCCAAACTGCACTGGAACAGAGCGGTGCCCCTGAACATCTACAATACATCAATGACATCATTGTGTGGGGCAAGAAGGCAGAAGAATTGTTTAAGAAGGGAAAAAGAGTAATTCAAATTCTTCTGAAAGCTGGTTTTGCCATAAAGAAAAACAAGGTCAAGGGACCTGCACAGGAGATTCAGTTCTTGGGAATAAAATGGCAGGATAGATGTCGTCATGTGCCTATGGATGTGGCCAACAAGATAGCAACTATGTCTCCACCAGCTAACAAGAAGGAAACACAAGCTTTCCTAGGCCTTGTGGGATTCTGGAGAATGCGTATTCCAGGTTATACTCAGCTTGTGAGCCCTCTCTATTGAGTAACCCAGAAGAAGAACTATCTTGAATGGGGCCTTGAGCAACAGCAAGACTTTGAGAATATCAAACAGGAAATAGCTTGTGCAGTAGCTCTTGGGCCTGTCCAGAGAGGACCAGTTGTGCAAAATATACTCTACACTACAGCTGGGGAGCATGGTCTCATCTGGAGCCTCTGGCAGAAAACATCAGGAGAAATCTGAGGTTGACCATTAGGGTTTTGGAGCTGGGGGTATTGAGGATCAGAAGCCCACTACACCCCAACTGAAAAAGAGATACTAGCAGCACATGAGGGGTTTCGAGCCACTTCAGAAGTTGTTGGTACAGAAGCATATCTCCTCTTGGCACCACGATTGCCCTTGCTACACTGGATGTTCAAAGGAAACTTCCCCTCTACACATCATGCAATCAGCACTACATGGAGTAAGTGGGTAACATTGATCACACAACAAGCTCGACTGGGGAAACCCAACTGCCCAGGAATCCTGAAAGAGATCATGGACTGGCCAGGAGGCAGAGATTTTGGAGCATTGCCTGAGGACGTGTCTCGTGCCCAAGAGGCACCACCATATAATGAGTTATGAGAAGATAAAAGGCATTATGCTTTGTTTACTGATGAATCCTGTCATCTGGTAGGAAACCACTGGAAGTGGAAAGCTACTGTGTGGAGTCCCACACGACAAGTTGTTGAGGCCACTGAAGGAGAAGGCGAGTCAAGTCAGTTTGCAGAAGTGAAAGTCATCCAACTAGCCCTAGAGATTGCTGAAGGAGAAAAGTGGCCAGTACTCTATCTCTATACTGACTCTTGGATGGTGGCTAATGCCCTCTGGGGGTGGCTACAGCAGTGGAAGAAGACCAATTGGCAGCGCAGGGGGAAGCCCATCTGGGCTGCTGCATTATGGCAGGACATTGCTGCCCGGGTAGAAAACATGGCTCTACAGGTACATCATGTAGATGTTCACATGACCAAAAGACGCACGACTGAAGAACACCGAAACAGTGAACCGGTAGACAAGGCTGCCAAAATCGAAGTAGCTCAGGTGGACCTGGACTGGGAGTGTAAGGGTGAGCTATTTGTAGCTCGATGGGCCTACGAAACATCGGGACATCTAGGGAGAGAGGCAACATACAGATGAACTCGTGATCGAGGGGTGGACCTGACCATGGAGGCCATCACACAGGTCACTCATGAATGTGAAACATTGTCGTGGTTTAACCCCAGCCGGCAGCTAAGCACCACGCAGCCGCTCGCCCACTGCCCCCCCACCCCTGGGATGAGGGAGAGAATCAGGAAAAAAAAACTCGTGAGTTGAGATAAAGACAGTTTAATAGGACAGAAAGGAATGAAAAACAATGATAATGATAATAATAATAATATGACAATAGCAATACTAAAAGAATTAAACTATACAAAGCAAGTGGTGCACAATGCAATTGCTCACCACTCGTTGACCGATGCCCAGTTAGTTCCCGAGCCACGATCCCCCTCCCAGTTAACTCCCCCCAGTTTATATACTGGGCATGATGTCATATGGTATGGAATAGCTCTTTGGCCAGTTTGGGTCAGCTGTCCTGATGGTGTCCCCTCCCAGCTTCTTGTGCCCCTCCAGCCTTCTTGCTGGCTGGGCACGAGAAGCTGAAAAATCCTTGACTTAGTATAAACACTACTTAGCAACAACTAAAAACATCAGTGTGTTATCAACATTCTTTTCCTACTAAATCCAAAACACAGCACTATACCAGCTACTAGGAAGAAAATTAACTCTGTCCTAGCCGAAACCAGGACAAACTTGTGCTGCAAATCAAGCGAGCCACACAAGTAAAATCTCCCTGGAACAGAGGGCGGTGGCTGGGTTTTCGATATGGTGAGGCCTGGCACATTGACTATATTGGACCACTGCCACGAAAACGCCAAGGCAAGTGCTACATACTCACCATGGTGCAAGCAATTACTGGTTGGCTAGAAACATACCCTGTAAACCATGCCACTGCCCAAAACACCATCTTAGGCCTTGAAAGGCAAATTTTGTGGTGACATGGTATCCCAGAAAGAATTGAATTAGATAATGGGATTCATTTCCGGAACAACCTCATAAACTCCTGGGCAAAGAAACATGGTATTGAGTGGGTGTATCACATCCCCTATCACCCACAAGCCTCTGGAAAGACTGAGAGAGATAATGGACTGTTAAAGACTGTATTGAGAGTGCTGGGCAATGGGGCATGGAAGCACTGGGATATAAATTTAGCAGAAGCCACTTGGCTGGTTAACACCAGAGGATCTGCTAACTGTCCTGGTCCTGCCCAAACAAAACCCTTACCTACTGCAGGAGGAGATAAAGGTCCCCGTAGTGCACATGGGGAAGTGTCTGGGGGAAGGCAGTATGGATTGCTCCTCCCATGGGAAAAGGCAAACCCATTTGTGGGATTGTCTTTGCTCAAGGACCTGCATGTACTTGGTGGGTAATGCAGAAGGATGGGGAGACCCAGTGTGTGCCTCAAGGAGATTTACCCTTGGGGGAAAAATAATCTGTGGTGTGAGTTGTATGTTGTAGGAAGTAATGCAGCAGGAATGACCTGAATCGACAAAGAGTAAGTTTTGCAAGGAACCGGACGAGTGCAACAATGACCCAAACTAAGCCGGTGTTGGTGTCCAACTATGAAACGTACTGCTTCTCCTGTCCTGAACACCCATCTTGACAGATGGGGCCCAAGTCATAGCCTGTTTGTGAACATCTGGAGGAATGGAAGAAGCCAACGGTATGGGAGAGTAATATCTGTTAAAAGACAGGGGATAGTAATTAATGAGAAAGTATAAATCTGTATGTTGGGTACAAAGATGGTTTAAGTATGTAGTTTAAGTTGCGTTGGTAAGAAAGGATTTCAGTAACGAGAATTAAACACAATGGGATGGTTGGAAGATACATATATATGTGTATTAAATTATGTGGGACCTAAGCATGATGCAAATGGTATGGAATAAGGAGTGGAGATTGTATTGGGTCTGGCTGCGATGGAGTTAATTTTCCCCATAGCAGCCCTCATAGTGCTGTGCTCTGTATTGGTAGCTAGAAAGGTGTTGATAACACACTGGTGTTTTGGCTACTGCTGAGCAGTGCTCCCACAGCATCAAGGCTGTCTCTCCAACATTGCCCCCCCTCACCAGTAGGCTGGAGGTGGGCAAGATCTTGGGAGGGGACGTAGCCAGGACAGCTGACACAAACTGACCAAGGGGATCTTCCATACCATATGACATCTGTTCAGTACAAAAGCTAGGGGGAGGAGGAGGAAGTGGGGGCATTCATTATTTATGTTTGTCTTCCAGAGCAACCGCTATGCATACTGAAGCCCTGCTTCCTGGGAAGTGGCCAGACATCATCTGCTGATGGGAAGCAGAGAATAAGATCTTTTGTTTTTCTTTGCTTTCACGTGTGACCTTTGTTTTTCCTTTATTAAACTGTCCTTATCTCGACCCATGAGCCTTTCATTGTATTTTCTCTCCCCTGTCCAGTTGAGGAGGGGGAGTGATAGCGCAGCTTTGGTGGGCACCTAGCATCCAGCCAAGGTCAACCCACCACAATGTCCTTGTCACCGTACGGCCTATGAATACTCCATTTTTACTTTAACGGTGGTAAATGAAGGAGGAGGTAACTAACATCACAGGGTTGCTGAGTAGCATGTAATCTTCTTTAAAAATGGATAGTGAAACACTACATTAGTGTGGAGAACTGCAGCACATCATTGCTCTACAGCTCTAAGGAGGGTATATCAGGCTGCCTTCTAGCTGCACAACCCACTGTAGGTGCTGGTATCTCACAGGGAATGTGCATATGAAGAATCATCCAGTGACCAAAGCTAGCCAGGAAAACCCTCTGATGTACTGAAGGACAGTAACAAGTGAAGCTGAAATGAAAATTATCAGAGTTCATATAAAGAATTTTACAAAAGATATAAGTGTTTCACAAAGTGTAATTCTGAATTTGGTCATCAGGTAACTTATCAGGGGAAATTTTCTTAAATTTTAACAATTTGCCTTTGAAAAAAAGACTTTGTAACCCACATTGAACTTATTTATTCATAGAACATAACGTCTTCCTTCACTTACTTTGGGGACATGCAATTTGCAGATGAATCATTTAATTTATCCTTGTTAAAAAAGGCATAGAATTCTATTTTTACTTTGTCTATTTAAATTACATCTTAACAATGTGAAACTCTCATATAATCACCAAACATAAGCATTTAATTCCTCGTACGCTCCATCCCCACATCATCACCAGGCCAAGACAATTCCAAATATATACCACTGAATCAACATCCTGACAAATGAACTTGATGTATCACTCCATGGAAATCAGTAACAATTATGGCAAAATGCTAATCTAACGGGTATATATTGCTGATGGAAATTATACTTACCCATGAAGGGTTCTTTACAGACAAAATTTTAAGGCCAAAGTTTTCTCTGCCAAACTAAGTTGTAGGATTTGGCTATACAGTATTTGAATACGTGGCCTTGTTTTGTTTATAGTGAAAACCAATGGTTTTTGAAGACCGGTGTATGAACAGATGCATAATCAATGTATACTTTACATCTGCAAATTCCATTTTAGAATGCCAATTATAAAAATGTTTAATATAAGGCCCTCCCTGATCCCACACTTGATTTCCTTATGTGGAATTCTTAGGGATAAGGCACTCCAAAAGCACAGGAAATTCAAATATTTCTCTTTTAGAAAAGTTAATTGTGAGGCTGAAATTTATTGGTATTATGCAAAAAAAAAAAAAATCATAAATACAGAGAAACAAATATTAAAATGTGAAAGACCAAAAATGAGAGAAAGTGCTATCATGAGTTACTCCTTTGTATTCCTGATTATTTTTACAAGAAGGCACTTCAGTCAGATTTCCAACCTCCAATAAAAAAATAATAGGCATTCACACTGCTGAGGGCTAAGTCAACTTTCCAAATAAAACCAATTTTCAATGGATATTGAAGTGCTGCTGTATTTGAAGGTTCATTGCAACTCTTCCAGCCAAAATGTGTATACTTCTATATTTCTTTTTTAAGCATATATTAGATGGAGTATTATATTGTAAAACAGAGGCTGACATATTTACCATTAATATAAAAATTTATATTATTCTCCTTACCAGAAGTTATCCCTTTGCTGGGGGGGTATGAATAATTTTTGATAGACTTCTTAAGCTATTGAATTAACTTAATTCAGTTCTGGACTTCCAGTACAGTTAGAATTTATTCATACTTGTTCATATACAACTTTGATTTATATATGGTAAACCAAACCATACCCTTTAATAACTTTTTGTAACCACTCAAAAGCAATCTAGATTATTTAAACTGAATGGAAGTCTTCACATACAGCATAAGAATAATACTGTTTTAGCTGAACAACTTCTTCAGGAAAGGCCTTTATAGACATTTATAAAACATATAGAATGTTTGTTGTAAGATTACCACAAGAGAGATGGGGGAAAAAAACCCCAACAGTTAGTAAACTAGCACAATTTTTCTTGAAATATTTGTTTAATGTTGCAGTGTTTTGGATCTGTTACTTTTCTAATCCATGTCAAGTTTTAATGACAACTTTATTAGTAGAATCATTAGCTTATGATCCTCATTTCTCAATATCAAATGCCTTCATTACCCACAAGACACTTGTTTTTAATGTGCCTAGAATAATAGGCCCTGGTCTATGACTGAATACTTCTGAATCAAGAAAAATAGTCAAAGTGAGCCCATTGAATTTTACACTGAATGCAAGAATTAGCCTGGGTAGGAAAGTAACAGGGATTTAAGCATAGGTCTTTAAAATGTGTTCTAAATGTGTATATGAGTATGCAAACTGACAAATTGTCCTGTTATAATTTATATACTCTGTGTCTGTAGAAAATAAATTAATGTGCCCTTAGAATAGCATCCTTTATAAAACCCTCTCCAGCTGTGTACAGGTGTTCTTCATTCAGCTGTAAACAAAAGATCTTTATTGTTTCAACTACTTTGGCTATGCCTGCTACCACGCAGACAGAGTACTAAAATGCACATGTGATTTTTTAACATTGAAAAAGTCTATGAATTTTACGATTTAAATCTTATATTAAATTCTGTCATAATTCTATTTGCACAATTTAGTGGTGTATCATTACTCAGGATTCATGTTTGCTTGTCTGTTTTCTTAGAAGAATTTGTCAGCTGGAAAACTACACATTAACTAATTAATGTCATCTCACCCACTTAAGAAGATGAAAATTAAACCTATGTACCTAGATATCTAAAATAACTCCCCCACCCCCAAAACACCCTTTATCTTCACATGTGAATCAATTTTGCTGAAATTCCGTGAAAAGATGTCAAAAGAGCTTGTTGAAACTTTTCCTTGAACGGCAAATAAATATTACATGCAAAGAAGAATTAAAAAATGTAGAATACAAGATAAGGAGAAAGAATTAAAAAAATAACAGGGAAGAAGATGTAAAGTAACTAAAAAATAGCTGTTGAGTATGTTCTTAATTTTTATTTATTCTTAGTGATTCTTACCTCTAGTTATTATATAGGTATGTAGTTCTATAAATATATTCTGAAATTATTTTCATTAGTTCAGACTGTATATAAAAATTTTTAGTTTCATTTTTCATACTTTAAAAGCAATTTATTTTGAGTTTTTTAAATCATCTCTGCAAAGAAACCAAGAACAAAATTCCTAAGAAAATAGGAATCCATGATTTAAAAAGTTTTGTAAGTTTACTGAAATTTTTGTATCATATATTTTACAGAGGCTCTTCATACAGTATACATTCAAATAAGGAAAAATATTCTATTATTAGTATACACATGTATTTTTAAAACAGCTTTTGATAGAAGATATAATGAAAATATCTATGCCTCACCTTCACAGTCAAAAACCAACAAAAAAAAATATTTCTAGTATGATAAACATAATCAGCTGCAAGGTGCCTCATTTCAAATAAAAGCCCAATAATGGAAAAGAGAAAAATCGTAGCTGAGCAAAGGATAGTGTAGGAGAAGGAAAAAAGGAGTATCATTATTATTATCAGAGAAGAAGGGATAGACTAGATGAAACTTCAACTGCATTTCAAACGTAAAAAGTGTAGTGAAGGATAAAATGAATTAAAAGACATTTAATGAGCAGGAGGCAGGAACTGGTACGGTAAGATTTTTTTTCCTCAGGTTACAGAGAAAGGGAAAGCTGCAAAAAGATTAATGTAGACTCAACAAAGCATGTTCTCAGTATATGTAAAATAAAGAGTTGATTTTATCTTTGTTGAATCCTGTGCGACATTTCAGTGACTCATGATTTCCTTGAAAACAAGATGTGCCTTAGTACCTCATTAAGCATCATAGTTTATGCCTTTTTATAAAATCTGCATATCAATTACTATAGGACTAAACATCTCAAACTAGTATTGAAATGTACATAGTCACTGTAACAGGTCAGTCTGCAGGTTATATTCTTCACTTCAGACAGATATGGCAAGATTTTCAATCTGTCACTTAATGAAAAAACCAATTGCTTTTTAGACTAAGCAGTATTTTGAATGAGCTCACATTTTAATGTCATCCCCAGGAAAAAAAAAAAGAAAGAAATAATTCCTCATCCAACATTTACTTAATGCTTGAAATGCAAAATTATTTACAATGCAGGAAATACTTATGAATAAAAAGTGGATTTTTTGTTTTCACAACATTGCAATTAATTTTCACTATCTTGCTTGCTTTTATGAACCTTGCATTATTTATTTATTATTTATTAACCTTTGTTAACATCTTTTTAATTTTCTAATCAAAAGTATAATTAAATTTATAGCACTTAGAGAATTTAGTATGGGTATGTGTACTAAATTTGAGAAATCAGATAAGTCATCTCCTTGCAAATCCATGAAGAGTTTACAAAAGGAAGCAACAGGGACCCAGCATTATGTATGTATTAAACTCTGAGCAAGTGAACAGCTACGTGGAAGCCAATGGAGCTACACATAGATTTAAACATGTGATGCAATACCTGGAAAGATAAAGGTCTAAGACAGTAGAAAATCAGCTTTAATACCATTCTCCTTAAGGAGGCAAGTGGGTCTCATACCGTTGAAGTCAAGTCAATGGAAAACGTATAAAGGGTTTTCTAACAGGCCAAGCAAACCAAATAGGAACTGTCTGTTGACACATCTATATTTTATTGCTCTGATTGAAAGGAAAAAAAAGTTTATTTTTGCTTTTTTAAAATGTAATTAATTAAGCTTTTTTCTTGGATTATCCCAACTCCCAATCAGGTAGCATAACTAGTTCTTTCAGCTTTCAAAAAGATAAGAAAAAATTGAATTTTTCTTGCCACCACTCACTAGTAAGAAGGGCAGTGATTGTCTCAGATCCGTAAGTAAACTGTAGCGGAAATAATGACACAGTAGAAGAAACATAAATTGCAATTCTGTTTTCCTGGACACAACTCATCTTACAGGCCTGTTCCTCTCTATATGGACTTAAACGGCTGCTTAAATTCAGTGAAGATCACATTATCTAAAGACAGCTGCCTGTATGCTCTCTGTTTATGGACTCTTGAGGAAAGATTCTGCATTTCATCTTGATGCCAGCAGAAGTATTAATGAGCAATCAGATGCATACACATCCTCAGCCATATAATACTTAAAAGACTTAAAAATATATAAAGGCCTTATAATACATACAATATAAAAACCTTATAATACTTCAAAGCATTATATAAAACATCACAAAAACCTTATTATTACTAAAAAGCATATTAATGCTGCATTCAATAATGCTAAATAAAATAAGATTAAATACTTTATTAAAACATTATATAATAATTGAGAGCATCATAAGAGTAGTTTGTCATATGAAACAAATACCACTTCACACAGTCTCTTTATATTCTGAAAATCCCACAACACACTGAAAAACTATGACTTTGATATTGATGGTGTAGAGGATGCAAACTCCACCTGACAGTGAGATCTACATGCTCAACAAATGCTCAGACAGTAACAAACTTTGGAATGCAATTGGGAAAAAAATTCAGAATGTCAGAATTAATTACAAACTTTTTTAACTTTCAAAATAACAGT
Source organism: Gymnogyps californianus (assembly GCF_018139145.2). NCBI lineage: Eukaryota > Metazoa > Chordata > Aves > Accipitriformes > Cathartidae > Gymnogyps > Gymnogyps californianus. The sequence goes on along the minus strand of NC_059474.1, from coordinate 22,841,575 downwards.
ATGGTTTCTGTAGCTTCTGAAAAAGCAGCATAAGCCAACTGCATTTATGTAACCTGTGACAGAAAGGATTACCTCGGTTCTAAGGGAGCCACACATCCAAAGTACTGCACAGTGTCATTATTCAGCAGCAGAACAAATCTTGATTTGAGGCAAGAACTGTCAGCCTTCCTAACAGGGAATAACGTCACCACTTGAAAGATACACAACGGGGTGATCTCTGCAGTTCACAGCATGTTGTTTCATATTGCAGATTGTATGAAAAACTTCAAATGTCTTACGACAGGGATACCCTGATCTCCAATCTATGTAAAATGAGACGTGTAGTACATCATCTGAACTGAAGTAAGTATGGGCAAGGACGAGGAGAAAGTCTCTGCAATACAGTGAAGCAACACTCTAATTTTACAGAAAACAGGTCCTACAGGGAACCTGACAAGTTTGCTGCAAATGACTGTCAAGAAACCACCAAAATGGTATTTGTGATGCTTTCATGATGGCCATATATAAGCACAGCTAAAATTCTACTAGCTGAATACAACTGAAATTACAAGTTGGATCCATCTTAAATGCTCTTACTCCTGTTCTTTCCACACAATCTTGCTGAAGGTAAAGTTACAACTTTATTCTAAATCCATATATGATATCTTATTTTTGCTTTTGGCCCTTTAGAAATGTCAAACATAAGTAAAAGGCCCAGTGAAGATCTTCCCTGTACCTAGAGGATACACACTCACTTTGTGTTTCAGCTCAGTCACTCTAACTCTATTTGAAATAGTCCTCTCAAACCTTTCCCCACTGACTCACTTTCATAAAAGTGCTGTGAGCACATACACTGTAATTTGGTAATCCCATATTCTTGTTAGGCTGCATCAGTAGCCTTGGCTGAAGTGCTCCAGTGATTTATTTAGTGCCCTGAAGTGCTCTCAAACTCTATGCCTTTATCTCTTCTCCTATTGCAATATTGGCTTCTGAAAGGTAAGTTTGAGAAGACATGAACAAAGGTAAAAGTGCGTGTAGCAGTGCTACCTCAGTGGAGGCACTCCCGCCAAAAGATGATACTTGTATTATGCCAACTCCCTCTATATCCATGAAGAACAGAACCATAGATAGTATTGTAAGTGTTTGATATACACTTTAATAAGACCAGCCATCCTAGAATACAGAGATGGAGTCAAACCAATAGCAATCCAATTTGTACCACATGTATTTCCTGCACCATTAAAAATATATGTATTAGAATAGTAAAGCAGACAGAAGTATGTACAACTTAACATACTCCCATAACAGCATTACAGAAAGCAAATGTGTGTAAATAAAGGCCAATGAAAGAAAAAAAAAATAGAAAAAGTAGGCTTTTTATAATTAAGTTTGGAAAGGCAATTAAGGCTTGATCAGAAGGAGAAATGCAAGTAGGCTGTTTCACAGAACTATGCAGAAGAACATATTTTCACACCAGCAGGCACGACTCTGTAGGAAGGATGGGGCAGGTGTTAGAGGAACTGGATGAGAAGTAAAGCAAATGAAGATAGATGAATATTTGAAAAGCTTTTAAAATGTTTGGAATTTGAATGGGAGTCAGTGGAAAAGTACGAGCATCAGGCTGCCATTGCCATAGTGGTATTTAATGAATTTTAGTGGTAATCACTGATGTTTGTGAAAAGCAGGAAGCAACATTTGAGAAAGGCTGAACTCAGAAGTCAATTTCTTAAGATGGTATGGTCCAGGAAAGAAGTAAAGAGGTCTCAGTCCTAAAGGTATATATGAGAAATGGAACAACAGCTCTGGTGAAAATTTGGCTACAATGACAGAAGAAATATGTGAAGAATAATTAAGTTCAGGGTCAGTGTGAACACTGATATTCTGGTATCATACAAAGCACAAATGTTGGATCAGAAAGGATGTGGGGCTGTTAGACTCTTTTGCCAAACAGAAACAATTTTTCTTTGTTATGTTTATTTGAAGGAGATTGAGACAATGCAAAAAGCTAAAGCAGGTTACTAGAGAAGGATGTAGATATTAAACTCCATCAAGTATTGACCTGTCAGAGACTTAATGATAAAAAGAGAAAAAAACCCCAACATATATTCATTACTGTGGGAGTAGGTGGCTTTAAGCCTAATATGAATAAATATACAGGTGTCCAGTTCAGAAACATACAGAATGAACATTTTATTATTAAGATATCTGTCTTAATTTTGAAAACAAGAAAATTAACTTCCACAGTTATATATGTCATGATGAAGAGGAAAAAGATTAATTGTATCTTCCATGTTTAATTGCCTGATGAACTTACCCAGGTGTGAGATGAATAGTTGCTTGTTTTAATGTGTTGTTTTCAAGGGGCCAGAACTAATCTAAATAGCAATGATTAAGTTCTTATTAGTTAGATGTTTTGGACAAGAATAGCAACTGATGAATACTACGTGAAAGGCCTCCCTTCGCTAGTATATATTTCATTTACACTGTATTCATGAAAGTTTTAAACTGTCCTGGCTTTGGCTGGGATAGTTAATTTTCTTCCTAGTAGCTGGTATAGTGCTGTGTTTTGGATTTAGTATGAGAATAATGTTGATAACACACTGATGTTTCTAGTTGTTGCTAAGTAGCGTTTACACTAAGTCAAGGATTTTTCAGCTTCTCATGGCCAGCCAGCAAGAAGGCTGGAGGGACACAAGAAGTTGGGAGGGGAGACAGCCAGGACAGCTGACCCAAACTGGCCAAAAGAATATTCTATACCATATGACATCATGCCCAGTGTATAAATTGAGGGGAGTTGGCTGGGAGGGGCAGATCGCTGCTTGGGAACTAACTGGGCATCAGTCGGCGAGTAGTGAGCAATTGCATTGTGCATCACTTGTTTTGTATATTCTAATTCTTTTAGTATTATTATTGTCAATTTTTATTAGTAGTATTATTATCATTATCATTATTATTCTTTTCTTCCTTTCTGTCCTATTAAACTGTCTTTATCTCAACCCATTAGTTTTACTTTTTTTTCAATTCTCTCCCCCATCCCATTCGGTGGGGGGAGTGAGCGAGCAGCTGCATGGTGCTTAGTTGCCAGCTGAGGTTAAACCATGACAGTCCTTTTAGGACTGTGGTGGGTTGACCCTGGCTGGATGCCAGGTGCCCACCAAAGCCGCTCTGTCACTCCCCTCCTCAGCTGGACAGGGGAGACAAAATATAATGGAAGGCTCATGGGTTGAGATAAGGACAGGGAGATCACTCACCAATTACCATCACAGGCAAAACAGACTTGACTTTGGAAAAAAATTAATTTAATTTGTTACCAGTCAAATCAGAGCAGGATAATGACAAATAAAACCAAATCTTAAAAACACCTTCCTCCCATCCCTCCCTTCTTCCCAGGCTTAACTTTAATCCTGATTCCTCTACTTCCTCCCCCCTGAGCAGCACAGGGGGACGGGGAAATGGGGTTACGGTCAGTTCATCACACATTGTTTCTGCTGCTCCTTCCTCCTCAGGGGGAGGAGGACTCACACTCTTCCCCTGCTCCAGCGTGGGTCCCCCACGGGGTCACAAGTCCTGCCAGCAAACCTGCTCCAGTGTGTGCTCCTCTCTCCACGGCTCCACAGGTCCTGCCAGGACCCTGCTCCAGCACGGGCTTCCCATGGAGTCACAGCCTCCTTTGGGCATCCACCTGCTCCAAAGTGGGGTTGTCCACAAGCTGCAGGTGGATATCTGCTCCACTGCGGACCTCCATGGGCTGCAGGGGGACAGCCTGCCTCACCATGGTCTTCACCACGGGCTGCAGGGGAATCTCTGCTCTGGTGCCTGGAGCACCTCCTCCCCCTCCTTTTTCCCTGACCTTGGTGTCTGCAGAGTTGTTCCTCACATTTTCTCACTCCTCTCTCCGGCTGCTCTTTCTGTTGCACAGAGGTTTTTTTCCCCCTTCTTAAATATGTTATCACAGAGGCACTACCATCGTCACTGACGGGCTCAGCCTTGGCCACCAGTGGGTCCATCTTGGAGCCAGCTGGCATTGGCTCTATCGGACCTGGGGGAAGTTTCTGGCATCTCCTCACAGAAGCCACCCCCGTAGCGCCCCCCGCTACCAAAACCTTGCCATGCAAACCCAATACACAAACTTACTTACAAGAAAAATAATGTCACCTTGAATGTTAATTTTAAGTATTTAAGATGCAAAATAAAAAGTGAATATTTTAGTTCCATCGGTTTCCATTAGTAAAAAAAACCCAAAACACTTCTCATGCAGTCCAAGTGATAGTCTTTTTTTATGAATTCTGCCAATAATATTCCACTGTGGATCCGGTAAATCCAGACGAGCATCTTTAGAAAACCTTGCAAAGCCTTCCTTCTTGCTATTCCAGGTGAATGGTCCCTCAGTTCTAGCAGGGATTTCAGTAAAGCTATTGATTTTATGTGGAAGACGATCCAATACATGGTAGCATTGAAGGGTAGCAATATAAAATTTCAAAGTGAGTCGAAAGACTGATAGGGAATCGGGTAAGAGAGAAAGACGTATTTATCTATAACGTTAATTGTAATAGTTCAAACCAATCTCACACCTCCAACTGAGTAAAATAAAATGATGGTTAATATACAATAAAACAACAGAAATTATACTGTGCTGCTTACAGCATTCTCTGCTTAAAGCAATATAGAACTACCTCTTTTCCCAGTGAAGCAACAGAGATAATATACCTTAGACTTCTCTAAGCATAATGGAGATGGATTGCAGCAGACTAGTACATCACAAGGACTCCTCATCCTCTGTTTTATTTTGGTTTTGGCCAAATAAGCAGTCCTTTACACATCAGTTATATGGAGACTTGTATAATTCCTGTTTGGGGAGAAGGGTTGGGCATCCCAGGAACACTAGGAAGACATAAAGAAAACTTCTCACAAAATAGTCTACTTCCCTTCAACCAATTCAGGTATTATTATTCTGCCCTACTATATTAACTAGTAGTAGAAAGTCAACCAGAGAGAGAGTTTGCAACTCCGAACAAACCTAATTTATGTATAAACCAATTTCATATTTTCTCGGTGAAAATAACAGAGGATATAGGCCAAATAGCTTTCTTCAACAATTTTCCCTTAGATTAGATTAATAAATCCAAGGAAAAAATTCAGGGGTCCTAAATGGAATGCACTGACAGAATTTTAAGGTTTTACATGCTAATACAAAGGAAGATGAAACTTTCAGTGAGATACTTGCAACTTTTATTTCTGATAAACCCACTGAAGTTCAGTAAAGCTAGAATCTTAACTCCCTACTGTATATGACTCTCAAAGTTTTGTACTCAAGTATCTTGGTGAAAGTCTTCTCATTACTCTACCAATAAAATTGACAGCCAAAATCAGAATTTTTACAGATCTTTGTCATTGAGACTGTATGCAAACTTAGGCTTCCTATCACACATATCTTTTTTTCTGCTGATTAATAAGGATATCAGATGATTGGGTAGACTGTGATGCAGTGATGCTTTTTTTGGGGGATGGAAAACAGCAGAAATTGTGCACATAAATTCTTCCTCTGATGGTTCAAAATTAAATTATACAAGCTGCAAATAGTGCCTACAGCCTGTCAGAGATTCAGAAAATTGTGTCTTCCAGTCTTACTCTTTCACACTTGACCATTAGGCAATTTCCCACCCTCTGCACACCCACGAGGGATATTCTGCTCTATGCCTTTAAAATACTGAATGAGATTAGCACAGCCACAAGACACATACATGCTATTCACTCTGTAGTAGTGATGTTTTTCTAGCTCTGACTGGAAGAAAGTGTAAGGACAAGGGATATGAACATTCCGGTCCCAACCAGCTATTGCTGTTGGAGTCAGTTCTCAGTGAGACACAAAAATTCCTCTCCTTTCCTCACCCCTTTCTCACTTCTGTGCTCATTTACCTTTTCTCATACTCAAATTAGTCCTAGGGCTCTGGCTGGGACTGGCAGAGCTCAGCTTCAGATGGCTATTTCCGTCTGCTGGCCACCCCACCACTGCAGCTTGGACAGCTGTGCAAACCTGACCCTGGGTAGCCAAAGTTTATAACGCAATGTTTTAAAGCCAACTATCCCTTAAATTATTCCTTGGAGTTCTTCTGAAGCACTAGAATGTCAAATAGGAAATTCGCTTTTAAAAAGGCTAATCTGGTATAACTGAAAAATACACACTCAAAGCTTATATCACAGTTAACTGAAATAAATGGCAAACCTAGGACAGGTCAAAAGCACAGTTAGTGGGCATCATCTCATGTGGCTGATGTCACAGTACTCTCTACACAGGGATTTGGTGGATGAGGGAAGAAAAATCCTGGTACATATACTGAATATGAACATACACTGCCCAAGCTCTTTTCCTACGGATTTCAGAAGCCATACTATGCTGACTAGTCCACAACAGCTGTGCATACTTCTCTCTCCAAAAATGGGTTAACTCTGCAAAGATCAGCATTAACTCCCACACACATTTCTGCTGGAAATCTATCAGGTTGCTAGGGTAGCATGCTGTGCATAAAGGCTGCTCCCTGGCTGTGTACCCTCCCCGCAGGCACATGAAGCCCTAATTATGAGGTATATATACAGAAGAGTTTCTGTGGGCTAAGGAGAAGCATCAACATATACACTACTTCCTTTGCTCCACAAGTTACAGACCCTTTGAATTATTTTTCTGCTCCTTTGCTTATGCTTGTATCACCATATGGGAGGCTGTTTCAAACTTCACATTTATCAACCTGACCAAAAATAATACTTAATTTCTTTCTCTTACTCTTTAATTTCATTTTAAAATTCAAAGTAAACAAAACCTGAATAGAAAGCAATAAACTAAAAACTGAAAGGGGATGATACCGTGATGTGCCCCATTTCCTTACCAATTTAGATGTTAATGAGACTTTTTTCTTTTGCAAAGTCATTTAAAGACTATATAAGGAATCAGAAAACACTTCTTCATTTTTGGTCACATACTTGCGTTATAAAACTTTATTTATGTATTTCTTTATTTATTTATTGGTGCTTTTTGTTTTTTGTCTTTGTGGCCTGATGGGGAGTGGAGGGTAGTTCTTTTCTTCCTTTCAGATTCTGTTTCACTTTGTTCCTGTTGTACCTATTTTAAGACTTCCTTGCCTCCTACTTCCCAAAAACCTCCTAATTTCTTAAAGTCCAGCATTAAGCTATTAAGAGCAAGCACAGGGATGACTTAAGTGTCCTTACAAGCTAATCAATACGTCTGTAGTTAAATGCAAAGAAATGGTGGCTGAGGAACCGTCTACTGCTGGCTGCCAAGGGCTTCTATGCTATTTCCATAGTTTTCCCTGCTGCTCCAGAAGGAAAATGATGAGACTGAGATTATTCTGTATCACTACACTAGCACATAAATCTAATTGCCAAACACTTTGAGAGTCTACATATGCCAACATGGACAATATTCTGCATTTCAACCATGTAGCTTTCTAGAATATAAGAGCTGAGAAACAGAATAGAACAATCCTGCCGCTGAAAAAAAGTCATAGGTGAATTTCTTGAACAGCAGAGAGGCACAGAGGAATTACCCTTTGATATACAGTACAAATCCTTTCCAAATCCACACAGGTTAAAAATGCTAGTTGTCATATTTGTTTTATAGCTTAGCATCTTTGTTTTCTTTATGCTTAAGATGCCCTCACCATATATCCTCACAAGTATAGCTAAATTGGAAGAAGAAGATTGGAAAGATCTATAATGTTGCCAGAGCTGTCATATAGGCTATGAACGGCGAATGTTTCATTGTAAGAACTATGAAAGTATTCTGCTTACCATTTCTTTTAAAATAGATCTCTTTTTTTTTTTAAACTAAACTACAAATATCAGTGCTTTTGAAACTAAAAAGGTAAATTATTCATAACAATTAGAACAGCTGCTTTGTCTCTATCTTGTAGGTGGAAATCACAGATAAACATAACAAACATTGATAGAATTAAGTTTGAAACATTTGCAGAATTTGTATCCATGAGTTTTCCTTTTCTTACACCTAGCTCATGTAAACCGAGCCCTCCTTAGTTCCTTTCTGCTGTTTTCCTATACTCATGTCTAGGTTCATACTGAAAGGGCTTAATGTCTTTATGCTTCATACATCACATTGAGTGTAATAGGGGAAGAATTTTTTTAGGTTTGCCAGGCTGGAATTCATTCCTCAAAAGACATGAAAGACATATTATCTATTATCTTATATTTTTAATTTAACACATATTAAAAATGATGTTACATAAAAATGAAGCGATGTCAAGTTTCTAGGGTGAAATGTAAAACTCACTTTCTAAACTTGATATTTTGTGTTTAGTTTTTAAGCCTTCATTTTGTTGTGATTGTTTTTTTGCCAGAGGAGGGGTCTTTCCAACTTCCCCTCTCAGGCATGGATGTAAGTGGAATATTTATGTGAAGGTTCTCATCTTTTATTTCTAATCAGCTAAGTTTCTTTCAACATCATCCGTTTAAGAGGTATTATTATTTTGTGCTGGATTCAAGTTTGAGAATTGGACCCTATTTACATAGAGACAAAAACGTTCCCTTTTAGAGAACCATGGGCTGGGTTTTATTCATTATTTGTATTTTTCTCCACCTATCTTCCCCTGGCATCACAGTGAGCAGCCCCATTTCAAGATATCAGCTGTCTCATCTATCTTCTTTGTATTCCTCCGTTGGAATGTTCTCTACATATACAAAAGCAAAAATCTGAAAGAAAAAATCCAAAACTGTCTCCAATAGAGGAGCTTAGTGAATGAAAAAAAAACTCTAGGGGGCAAACATACGGAGAAACTAACTGCTGCTTTCTACATTTTCTTTCACATAAAACCAAATGGAAGCTAGTTTGCCCTGGGCATTTTTCTTTAGACATTGTGTAGAATACATATTCTTGTCCATTTATATTCATCAGACCTAAATCTGGAAAATGCTATCATGCCAACAAAGAACCAGAGACAGAATGTAACTCCTGTGTTGCTCCTGTGTATGATAATGTGATCTCCATGACTGGACATTTTCTTGATGTCCTCGTATGGGATGAAGATGATATCAATCTGTCTGAGTGAGATTAGCAATGTCCATTCAGTTTCCTGCCCAGACATGAGACAGAATGGACTAAAAGGCTAGAAAGTACCACAGCCCTCAAAGAACAGATGTCTCTTTTGAAATAACTCCTGGCTTTATGTTAGGAGTTAACCAAATATTTTCTGCTGCCCCTCAAATTTAGATATAAAGCTGTTAAAAACCTTTATCCATTACTCATCATAGAGTAAAACAGCAACAGAAACAGAGCACATCGTTAGAATGAAATGCATTGCCTGCTTGCAGGAGGAATTCTGTTCTGACAGATATCCACTGGGGCTCCAAAAGAGGCCTTTTTCATCATTTTGGGAACTTTGTGTAAGCTGTTTTGCTGAAACACCATTGGCTCGCCATTCCATAAATTTTGCAAGTTGAAGCAAAACAAACTGTGTGTGCTTTATGTCTTCTGCCCCTTCTGTTCACCAAGAAAGCAGGAACTTCTTAAAGATTTTGAGCATGGACCGCTGCTAGATTTCAAAGCATTTTTTGGACCACCCGACATTCATATTATCAGAGTCTTATCAGAAAACATTACAAAGATAACATAGGTCTGAAAAGCAGGTTGGAATATTATACCCTCATCCAGTGTGAAGACTGCAGCTTGTCAATCACTGACACAGTCATGGGAAGCCAGAATGGTAACACAGAAGGAAGGATGTTTTCAGGAGCATATCTCACATGAATGAAGGTCACTGGATATGGGAGATTAAAAAAAATCACTTTCCTACCAGTTTCTTACACTAACTCCTCTTAAATGTAACAGAAAGTTCAACTTTTCCATACATGTCTCAGATTTTACATTAGTCTCTGTATTCCTTGGGTTCGTCATCACTTTCCTATGGGCATTTTGACTGAAGTTCATGATTTGCTCTAAAGGGCTTTACATGTTTATTTATTGAAGTGGTATATAAATGAACAGAACATCAAAGCGAATGATTGAATATTAAATAAATCAAAAGCACAGTTTCACAAACACTTGAAGTGGAAAAGTGCTGCATTTACAAAACTGTCAGATTCATTATTCAATGTATTTACTTTCCTAATACTGATCCCAGACTCTGCAAAGGCAAGACTATCACTAGCCCAACATGGAAAGGTAGAACATTGCAAACTGCTCTGTTTTTCCTGCAAGACATTACAGTCAGGGATATGTTAAGCTACATAGGACTACACCTTTCTTCTCCACAAAGGCAGGTAGTCAGAGGTGACAGACCTGTACAAAGCTGTACAACAGGGAGCTTAAACACAGGGAGATTAAATTTTCACCAAAAGCATTCCCAGGGAAGAATACTTCCCCATGGAGAAACAGGAAAACAAAGAAAAAACTGTTATCCCAAGAACTTGCCACTGTATGTAAAAAACCCACAAGCTAAACCTAAAGCACTGAATGTTTAAGTGTGAATAAACTTTTTACCAAGTGAATGACTACATTTCATGGCATTAATTAAAATAATAACATAACATGCAAGAAATTAATGATAAATATAGTAATAGAAGAAAAAACAGAGATTACAAAGTTTATAGTTACACAGTCCAAAAAGGCCAACCAAGCAGGGATGAAGATAAGAAACTGGTTCAGAAACGTGGGATGAAGAATGCGAGAGTCACAGAGAAAAGAGATGACTAATAAAGAAACAAAGAAAAAAATAACAGAGGTTTTAAAAAAAAAGGTAACAAAATTCCAAATTAAAATTCTGATTCCAGTGAGGATTTTTGGCCATCATTTAATTCCTATGATTTATGATTTCCTCAGTAGAACTACAGCACCAAGACACTGTGCTTTTTATATTAATAGAAAATGATAAATGCCACTGCAATCAGTAACACCGACTTTCTCTTTCATCAGCTAGTGATCTGGTGCTGATCAGATGATGAAATCAAGGAAAGTGAATTGGTAAACCAGCTGGAGAAAGCATTTCTAATATGATTTAAAACAGCAACAACAGAAACAGAGGAGCTTTCTCATTTTGTTTCAGCTCACTTCTATCTATAACAGTGTGATTTCATTTACGCCTATGAAAACTGTGTATAAAATCCTTATCTAATACTTATACTAACCATAATTTATCCCCTCTCAAAGGAATAAATTACAGCACAATCCAAATACAGTGGAAGGATAAGATCTTATTTTTTTATGTCCTCCCCTGTATTTTTAGAACAGGAAATATACATGCATAAATTACGAGAAATCAATATTTTTACTCATTTCCACTTCATCAGTCAAATAGCAAAATAATCAGAAAAGGGCACCACGTCCCACTGTTTGTGATTTTGAATTGACTGAATGAGAGTTTGACAAGTCTAAAAGGCCAGCAAAAGACACACAGAATCTCTCTCATTAGATTTTGCACAACAGTAACTACAGAGAGCTATGAATGCACAGTACTATGAATAATAAAACATCTGTGAATTACATAATGTCACTAAGTACGTTCCAAATGGTATGCATATATTAACCCACAAATACAGGCTGGTACTTATTTAATACAAAATCAGCAAAAAAATAATGGTGTTTCTCAAAGGCCCTGGAAGTCCATTATGCCATCCAAATCTCACATATTAGTCTAAGAAATGTGATGTTATTGTTATACCACAATAAAAAATAGTCACATCAACAGCTTTTAGTGACAGGTAGTGATATCTTTGGGAAATCCACCAGCTTTAATGAAACGGTTTAAGTAAATATAATTTCTTCTTATATGTTCAACTGCCTGGAGTCTACAAAGAAAAAAATGAATATGAGGAAGTTTTATATATATTAAGACTCAGTATTTTCACAAGACTTCATATTGCCATTGAAATGGACAGTCAAACTACTAACACATAGCACCTTCTGACAATCAGAAAAGTCCTTTGTATCACTGCAGAGTGCACACAGCTTGATTGGAACCCTCTGTTTTAGAAGTGCCCCACCACCATCACCACCCTGGTGATAAACTATTGTAGGATTTGCATGCTTGCTGTTAGCTTTAATGAATGATGTGCTGCTTTTTCATTGCTGAAGCCAGGTTTCTTTTTAAGCAGTTATAGTAGTCTCTTGACAGTGTAATACAGAAATGGATCAGTAATTATAAAGGGGAGTCAAAATTATGATTACTCTATTGTGTGTTCTTCTTAATGACTAGTTCAGAAACAGGAACATAGGACTATTGTTTCAAACACAAGTCTGAAACCCCTAGAGATTTAAATGAATATTACATTAAAAAAAAATCACCTTTTTCCTGTCTCTATGAAATTGCCTACTCTTTCAATTAGTAGAAACACATCACTTAATAAAAATACAAAGTATGTGTTCTATTATAGGTTGATACCATTACATAGAAAAGTGTTTAATAAGGAGTAGCACACTCTTTATCCTCATCTAGTCATACTTAGCATCAGACAATTTGCCAGTTTACGACATGGAGACCTGATCCAAAACCCACTGAAGTCACAGAGACACTTTTTTCTTTTACTTTCTTGAGACAGAAGTATGCTTTTAAAAAGGTAAATGCTGTTCACCCTTTCACTCCAGCGTGCAGCACTCCAAGCCCATTTCACAACTGCCACCTCTGATGTTGTAACCTCCATGGTAAGTTAGTGTAGGAGAGGTTTATCCAGTACAAGAACAGAGGCTATAGGATTTATGAAATCAACAGATGGCCTCAGACTAAGTGTATTTAAAGGAGATTTTAATTTTTAATGAAAATAATTTGAAATCGGGTATATAACCAAAACTCAGGTATGTATTTGATCTTATCCCAGAAATAATTCAAGAAAGATCATCCAGGTTACCATATGGACTGTATTTCATTCCTCCTATTAAAAGTAGATTACAGAAGGGCTAAAGCTACTTATGATATTTCAAGCTTACCAGTATTAATTTGAATAAGATAATAGATGAGGGAAGCATGATTGGCAGTCATTCCAGCTACACAAAGTACAAATCTCATCAGTAGAATTTCAATGGATTTTAAAACTGAGTATCAATAGATTTAGTGATAATTTGATCTTCCATGTTTTAATATAGTAATACTTCTTCAGGTATCATTATTCACCATATTTTTCCTACAAAAAAATTTTGCAATATTTATATTCTGTCCTAAAATAAAATGCAGTATTGCAAAGAAGTATTATGAAAATTTGGAACTGTACACTGAGGTATTAGATATGTGCAACATAAAAAAGTCTGTTCATGTGCAAAAACTGTGAAATGCACACAGTGAGTTAGGAATTCGGTATCAGGTGCCAGCCATTGACGTCCATATCTGGGGACTAGAATTCCAATTACCTTTTCTTTCCTGGTTATGGCATGTAGGGAAGCAGCCGCTGCAGCTGTACAGGCCCTGAGAGACAGATGCACAAGCCAGAGAGATGATACAGATGTCCAGAACCTTCCCACCTGCCGCCTGGCTGAATTCACACTGGTTATTGCAAGATGTGGATAACCATCTGTACATCTGTCTAGTACTAACTGTGCCGGTTTTGCCTGGGATAGAGTTAATTTTCCTCGTAGTAGCTAGTATGGGGCTATGTTTTGGATTTGTGCTGGAAACAGTGTTGATAATTCAGGGGTGTTTTAGTTACTGCTGAGCAGTGCTTACACAGAGTCAAGGCCTTCTCTGCTTCTCACGCCACCCCACCAGCGAGTAGACTCAGGGTACACAAGAAGTTGGGAGGGGACACAGCTGGGACAGCTGACCCCAACTGACTAAAGGGATATTCCATACCATATGACATCATGCTCAGCATATAAAGCTGGGGAAAGAAGAAGGAAGGGGAGGATGTTCGGAGTGACAGTGTTTGTCTTCTCAAGTAACCATTATGCATGATGGAGCCCTGCTTTCGTGGAGATGGCTGAACACCTGCCTGCCGATGGGAAGTGGTGAATGAATTCTTTGTTTTGCTTTGCTTGCGTGTGCAGCTTTTGCTTTACCTATTAAACTGTCTTTATCTCAACCCATGAGTTTTCTCACTTTTACTCTTCCAGTTCTCTCCCCCATCCCACCGCGGGGGGAGTGAGAAGCAGCTGTGCAGTACTTAGTTGCCGGCTGGGGTTAAACCATTACACTGACACTTAAGGGCCATATTTTTTAAAGAGTTAATCACTGGAGTAAGTTATAACGAGAATTTTTGAAAATTCAACCTTATTTCCTATGTGCACTATAATAGCTATTGCAATTCTCTCTTGGTGCAGTTCAACATGGCCAGAATATCAGAGATTCAGCAGAGTCAGTACCTAGTTCATTATAAGAGAAAATTTTTACTATATTTCCAATAAATTGACAAAAATGAAATGGTTACATTTTAAGGACAATTTGCTGCCTTTTTTTTCGTCATATTAATGGGAAAAAAATCAGCATTCTGAAAATGGCAAAGCTGAAATTATCATGCCAGAGCTCAAGATTCTGGTTTTTCAACTTCAACATATAAAAGCACTGCACGTGTGCAGATGAAGAGTGTCCCAAAACTTTGTAATATTAGGACATCAATCAGCAAATTCCCATTGACACTCACAAATCATTAATAGCATTTACTTAAGCAATCCTCATCATATCCTGTAATGTAAGATGTTTTATATCTATTTAATATACCACACAGCCAAGGCACAGAAAGCTAAGGTGACCTCTTTGTTTTATATCTATTTAATACACCAGACAGTTAAGGTACAGAAAGCTAAGGTGACTTCTTTCAGCCCACACAAGCAGGTCAGTGTCATCAGCAAGAATGCAATGCATTCCCATTTCCCATTTCCCAGTTCTATGTAGTAAACCACACTGTTACAGATTATTCATTTGAAGTGAATGTAGCTCATGCCATAAATGCAACCTTTACTGAGATAGGCAATGGGACAGAAATATGTCCTATTGTATGCATGTATTACATATATGTAGAAATCTAAAAAAGAATATCAAGGGAAATCTGGAATGTTAATAGACCAAATGGCATTTCAAAAATCTATCTTCTTTTAAGCCTTTGCTAATGTATCATCTTCTCACATCACTTACAGTAATGAATTCTATAAAGCAGAGGTCCTGACATTACTGTCTGACCACCCATAGTTGTAAACCTTATTTTTGGAAAGCTCTTTTTACCTTGGAATATATTGCAATAAGCCACAAAGTCAGTGAACTGTACTACAAACAAATTAATATAAAAATCATTCTAACAACATGTAAAAACAGTATATGTTTGTCAAAAGTCATCCTACTAGAAATAACTTTTTGAGTGAAATCAAAATCTGTCTGGTACTGCTCACTGACAGTTCTAATTTCAGTGAGAATGATTCAAAGCAAAGTGCAGAAGGCTGCATGGAAGTGCTCCACAATACAAAATGAAATTGTGTTATATTTAAAATCTAATGCTATATTTAGAAACTAAATTTTCTTTTTAAATGGGAGATTAAAAATTAAAATACAGTTTATTAGTATTGCACCTATGTTTTTACCACTTTATTATTTCAATATTAATGCCAGAAATTGACACCATTAACATTAGAAAAATAAAGGGAAACTAGAGACTGCTCCAAATGAGTTTATTGGTTTTAGCTCCCTGCATACACTTCAAGTTCTTTGGGAATGCTCTGATGTCTGTACATAATACAGGCACAAGCTATGGTCAGATTCATAAAAATATCCAAACAGATCATCTCTGAAAGACAACAAACTGAACTCCACTGGGTAACCAGCAATTATCAACTCCTTATCACTGCAAGATGCTCAGACCAACTTCACATACTTTAAGCATCTGAAACACAAGGTGAGCATGGCATGACGTCATGACATAACATGAATTTTACAGACAAGTGTAACTGTACTATTTGCATTCTCCTTCCACTATCCTCTCCACACTACAAACTCTTCATCATGCATAGGAAACACCTGACTAATTGCACCAGGAAATGTACCTTTTTTATTCTACAATGCTGCCTATAGCTGCTTCTTTCAGACTCCCTGGAGCTTTAATTCACAACTTTATAATGCCCTCCATGGGGAGCATTTCAAAATGAGGGATGGAAGCAGGATGAAGGCAAACAAGAAAAACACTGAGTCTCTCACAGCTTGTCTAGTTTCCTCTTTATAATGTAGGCTCCTCAGGACAAAGCTTATGTATAGCTGTGTCACTGCCAGCACTGAGTATATAATCAGTGGTTTCACAATACTATTGAATTAGTTACTTCCATAATATGTCTTTTTTCCAATTTGTTGAAAGACTTTACCCGCTAACTATGTCAATACATTCACTTTTCACAGTCATGAAATATTTGAATAGAAACAAGTATGCTATCTATATTTGAAACCAAGATAAAATAATAAGTTTCATTTGCTTCCCTAATATGATATTTCAGGAAAAAAGGTAACTTATATTTTTTTTCTTAAATACAGCATGGTTAAATCTAAAGCATTCTTTGCTGAAAGTGCGCCGAAATATATATACAGAACTGTCCCATATACATAATGATGAAAATTAATATGTTTCAAACAATTTGGACATGAGGCAGTTTATAATGTTAAGCAAAAAAGGATTTGCTCTGAAAACCAGTTCTCCCAACTTCAGTCAAACAGAGGACATTAAAGTATTTCTACAATATCGTACTACTCTTTACAGATGTTTCTATGGATCTCATCACTGTACCTTATAAACAGTTCACAAAACAAAAATGGATCAAATAATTTTCTCTGATTGATATAATGAAAATGTATTCTCTGTTTTCACAGGTGTAGCCCCAAAGAGGCAGGTACTAGTGGCAGACCTAGGAATGAAGACTGAATCTCCCGGTTTCTAGCCCTGCAACAGCTAATACAAGCCTAGCTTTCTGCCCCTCTGTAGAAATGGCATTGTGAGGTTAGTAAGTCAAATACATGAACTATTTTCTATCATTAGATGTATGCTAAAGCAAACCAAGTGAGATGAGACATTTCTACTTAAACATGTTCCATGTTAACTGACATTAAACTTAAATGCAGAAATGTTTTGAGCTTGAACACATTTAAAGTTCCTCTTGAGATCAAGTCTCTCTGTAGTCTCAGGGAGAGAGACACCAAAAAGGGTTTCATCCTAAATATTAGAAAACCAACTCAGGCTGACATGAATGGCCCAGAGATGCCTACTTCTCACCATAAAATCTCTCAATTGTGAAACTATGCAGCTAGCTTAGATGAGACACCAAGCTTTACAATAAGCATGGTCCACCTGTTAAGATCACGCATGTGTAACTGGTTACGTGCTAACTCCCTTCTTAGAGGTGGAAGCTGAGACTGGGGCAAGTCAGGCTAGAGTTATCTTTGCTCCCTGTACACTTCTACCATTCTCACAATACAGGGGCGGATAACAGAAATAAATCATCATTCTTCTAGCAGGAAAAAGGAAAAGCAGATGGACATTTTTGATGTAGAACTATGCCCACACAGTCTTCCGAGGTTACTTAGTCTATATACAACTCTTTTGCTCATATTTGCTAAAATAAAATTTCTCTGAACACTATTCAAGAAGTGATACTTTTTTTCCAGAAACAACAATTGTCTGTGTACAGTTTCACGGTTTAAAGAAAGGTTACTTTGTGTCAAAAGCCAATTTAAAGTCCTGCTACTTTCCTGAATAGGAACTCTGCAAAATGTAACATAAACAGATAATTAAGCCTGATAAGATAGGTTACAGAGCATAATTAGGTTTACTGAAATCCTTCAGAACATTTTTCTCTGTCGTATTTCTCAAAGATAATACATAAATAAATATAGTATTAATATGTATAAATAATAAATAATAGAAAACTTTTGGAAATTGGCTTGGTTGGCACTTGCTATTCAAAATGGTGTTACTGGCCTAAACTGAGGCTATTTAAATGTGAAAAGTAATCTGATTTGGAAGGAAATTAATTTTAAACTAGATTTGAAAACGTTAATGCCTTCCCTGAATTCCACCACTGAAGACTACTGAGGGCTCTGTTGTAACTGTCAGGGGACATAATGAACTTTTTTTTTTCCCATTAGCATCATAACTCCCTTAGAAAGAGCAACAAACTGCTTTCCTGTGATAGATAGCTCTGATGCCATTTCTAGGAACTACAGATCAAAGGAAAACTCACTGCTGAAATAGTAATCTACCAGGGTATGATGAAGAATAGTAATTTGATCGTGGTTTCTTGATATTTTCAGACACAGTCTAACTAAAACAAATAGTTTAATTTTAAACAATGAAACTGTGTAGGCATGTTCATGGTGTTAGAAAAGGTTATTTAAGGCATTCATCACATATAACACTCAACGTAGATTCTTGTAAAATATTAAGAACAGTATAGAAGCTGGAACAACATTTCACATAATTTAGTTTTCCCTAAATGTAATGTCAAAAGTCAAATATAATGTCTGCAAGCCCAATAGGTTATTTTTTTACCCAATGCAGAGGGAGATAATCTTGAGTTTGTAAGTATGCATAATAAGAATACATTGGAAATTTAAATGTAGCCACTGCATTTGAGAGTACAAAGCTATCTTTTACTAGCTCAGCAAAATTCAGTCAACTTAATGACTCTCAAACAGTAAAATGAGTAATGGGTTGAGGTATGGATTATCACACCAGACTTTTTAAATGGTGAGTGGGTAAATCCAAGCCTCTGTGCTTATGGGCCTAAATGAAGATTGAAGGAAGAGTACAGATAGAGGTTTTTAATAAGCATGAGAAATCTCAAGTGAAGATTTTAAACTGTTTAATGAACGTTTGCAAAAACAATTTATTTAAATTAAATTATATTGTTCACCCTGAGACTAAAATGTAGTCTAGGTGGCGGAATTTTGCTTAGTTTAATCCTTTAGTTTAGGTTTGATAGATAGGTTAGCAAGTTGAGTACTACTGAGAAGACAATATCTACTTCTCCATCTATATTTAAATTTGCAATTGGCATCAGTGAGAGTGCCTCTACAAACTATGACAGTAAACAGTCCCCAGAAGTGCAATCATTAAGAAGAGAAAAGAGATCTTGTGCCACACAGTTCCTTTTCCCACTGGTTGCCACTTCCTACATTATTCCTACTAACAATTTATCTAACTTGTGTTTTAACTAGCTAAAGTAATTGCATATCACAACTTCCCTGATAGTTTGCTACCGACATACCTTGTTCTTTAGTGGTCTTGTATAAAACAGACATGAAAATAAAGTGATACTAAAAGAAGAGTTGTCTTTACTCATACAAGCAGTCTCACTGGGTTTATTTGGCCTGTTCATATCAGTAAGGCAAGTCAGATTTGCCTTTAAAAGCTCTAACTTAAGCTCGTAAAAGGTAGGAAAATAAGAGGCATATGGATGTACTTTTTTTTCTCATCCATGCGGGACAATGGCAAACAGAAAGTAGAATGTCACTTGTCACAAACAGGCTTTCACTCCCTCATTCTGACAGAAAAAAAGACATTGCCCAACAATAAAGCAGCCGTAGGAGGCAAAGAGGAAAGAAACATTTGAAAAAAGCTGTATCACCACTTGTAATTCTGAAACTCCCAGTGTCTTGCAAGTTGATGTCACACAAGAAAAAATCCTTCATTTGGTCTCCCACTGTTTTGTTGACCTTTCCCCATTGGTGTTGTAGCAGAAGGAAATATAAAAGTGCTTTTATTCCATACAAATTGCTTGGCTGCTAAACTCTGTGAAATCTGAAAATTACAGTAGTTGCACAATAATTTTCAAGGATCTTCTCTTGATAATCGCTTCTGACCAGAAAATTAAATATAGAAGAATGAAATTGCAATGAACACAGAAGACACAATTTTGATTTCATTCCCGGTTGCAGAATAATTTTATTGAAATACAGAGTTGCTGTATCTGAGATAAGAATCTGACCAGAGGTCCTTAACATTTCTCTTTACACTTCCCAGGTTAAACTTTTTTTTTTCTTACTAAGATAATGTCTATATTCAGAAAAAGGCTGAAAATTTCACAAATATATTTGCATACTTAATGCATTTATTTCTGCAAAATGTTACATGTTAAATATATTTTCTCATTTTTTCTCATATTTAGGTAAGCTTTGCAACTGCTCTGAACTCATGAAATATGGTCAATAGATTGCAGGTATTTCATATGTCATTTCTAACCATCTATTGAATTAAAGGAAAGAGCTAGAAAATGCAAAAGAAATAATCTGTATGCCGATTTTTCTGACAAAGCTGTTGGTACTAATTTTTATAGGTTCTTTGATATTCCTAAACAATGCATCCCAACTGAGAACAATGCTTTCCTTGAGCTCTTTTGCATCTTTTCCCTTCTCATTCCTGTATGTCTTAACTTTAATTTCCTTTCTCTCTGTATTTTAGTAATTTCCATCTGTTTCTTTAATGTAGAATTACTAAAGGTCTCAGTGTGTTCTCCTTTCAATGAGTTCCAGACTAGCAATCAAGATTAAATAAACAAAGTACATGTAGAAAACCTAAATCAATTAAAAAATGAAAGAATTGATTTTTTTATTTTAATTTTGCTCATTGATTTTGTTCACAGAAAACAAAATCAATATAGTAGCAGTATACAGACTTTGAAGTTTGATAATATATCTCAGTACAATAAAGAGGTCAAAGCCCCTACTGTATCATAAATGCTTCCACTTGGAACTAATTACTACAAGTGGAAAAAAGTGGTAGACTACCAGTTTTGAAGGGATAAACACAAAGGGTGAGCTAATTCAGACATTAATGCATAACAGTCAGGAGAGAAAAAGTGTTTTTCAGCATTGTTCATACAGTTGAAAAGCCATATTATGAAGGAAGGCAAGTGATAATACACACTTTAGTTACAAATATAATATAGTTTCCTCACACAGTTATACCAGCTTTACATCAGAAACTTGAATGGGCTGAAGTCATGTTTTATTCATAAGAAAAAGAGTTTGTTGAAAAACTATTAATACTTAAAATATCTTCTTTTGTTTTTCCTTATGATGAAGATGAAGGATATTAATTAATAAATTATTTAGGAGAAAATATTCATCCTCTCCTTTCTCTAAATCATAAACTGATATACTAAATAGTGTAATATCCAAATATATATATAAAATAAATATAAAAATTGGTATATGTATATATAAAATTGGAGTTGGCACTATAGTCTTTGTCTTTATATGATGTATATAGCTTAATAGTGATTGCAGTCAGAGGTTTTCCCTACGTGTGGTTTTGATACTGGCAATTGTACAACCCTTGGTACAATTATTCTAGTCTAGAGTGCTCTAGCCAAGTGAATTAACTTGTGTTTAACAACCAAACTGTATGTGCATACATGCGAGTGACTGTTGATTTCCCTGTTTGCTGGTAGAGTCATTTAGTATGTTTTGGTTTCTTCTCCCTATCTACCTCAATTTCCTTGTAGAGCCATTTTTCTCAGCAAAATCTGAAGGACTCAAGACTGCTTTGCCTAATTCCTCTCCCCCACGCTGTCTTGTGTCCC
Source organism: Gymnogyps californianus (assembly GCF_018139145.2). Classification (NCBI taxonomy): domain Eukaryota; kingdom Metazoa; phylum Chordata; class Aves; order Accipitriformes; family Cathartidae; genus Gymnogyps; species Gymnogyps californianus. The sequence goes on along the minus strand of NC_059474.1, from coordinate 22,820,100 downwards.
CGGGTAGTACAAAGATTTTCAAATACTAAGACTATATCTGGATTTCCAGAAATTCAGTCCTGAGGTATAAATTTTTTTCTTTGTTTATCTAGCACATCATCAGGGTTGTTCATTTTTCTTCAGTAAACCACAAATACTTCCTTGATTTAAATACTGAAAATTCAATCTTGTTCACACTCATCTCCCAGTTACTAATTGAAGCAATCATCTAATCAAATTTCAGTCCTTTCAAAGATGGAACAAAGCAGAAAACGGTGAGTTTTTTCATCCTATTCATACTCCTAAATTAGATGGTATTTGATCCTGTTTCTCCACTTATGTTCATTTCTGCTTACCAAACCATTCTCACATACCATTTGTTTTTCTGGTTTGGATTCTTGACTCTGTTTGATATCTCTGCAAATGCATCCAAAATGTAATCTGAATCTCTTGTTTTCAGGGTTTTTTAAAACAATTTATCATGTTCTTTTTCATTTTTTTCAAAAATAGCTTTGCTTTCAAGGTCCACTTAGTTCTGCAGTAACCCTGCCCCCTGGGAATCAATTTCTTAACATGAGAGTAAAGAGAGTTCATGTATTTTGTGATCCAACATCCCTTAGAGTTGGAGTTTCATTTCATAAATAATTCACTTACGAGCACATACATTCATTTTACATGATTCCTCAATGTGGCCAGGGTGCTGCGTAGTCTGCACTGTATCCACCTACAAAAAATACAAAAATATATGTCTGCTTACCGGGATGTGAGTAGGGTTTGGCTAACCTAATTCTGTATCACGGATCTTATAAGTGAGCAAAACGATTCTTCTTCTCTCCCTTAGGTCCAAACATACTCCATAAAATAACTATTTGGCAGTGAAAACAGTTAGAATAGTGTTACATATTGTTTAAGAAAAAGAAGGAATTAAGTGAACTATGTCCAGGAACAGGATGGTTTTAAATCATAGAGAAATTGTAGTGATTTATATGATGTTCTTCCTTTTCTTACCTATAGTTACTGCAGACAAAGTAAAAAATAATATAAATGTTTCAGGTATCAGTAACAAGCATAACTTTTCTCCATGAAGTGAAGGGATAAATAGTTCAGTAAGTCACTAATAATATCAGATAGTTGAAAGAAGCAAAGAATAGGAATTTTATAAGAAAACAGGCAACTCTTCTTCTCCCTCATCCATCTCCCCCCCCGCCCCCCAAAAAAAAGAGTGAGAGAGACAGATTTGGAGGGCAACATAAAATATACAATGACAATTCTGTGAACATCTAAGTTATTCAAAATGCCAGGTATCAACTATTATGCTACAAGGTGGATATAAAGAAAATGGAGAACTAGGGGAAAACATACTTCCTTTGAATCACTTTGATCAATACGTTTATGAAGGAAACGAGACACTAAAGAGACATGCATGTCTACTGATAAACAGTGAAGGTTTCTGTCCAATATATTCTTCAAAAACAGCTCTTAAAATATCACTCAGGAACGAGTCATCTACACAAAAAAACATTAACCCATTATGTGTTAGTTACATAATATGTTTGGTTGGCATTCACCAGACAGTCTTTTCAGCTTTTCCAGTATTTTTGTATTATTAATAATTTATATTTATTTCACATCACTCACTACTAAGTCCTTATTTTCCAACATTTTAATGAATCACTTCTTCTAATCTATTACACATATGCAAAGTTAAAACCAAATTACACAAGTGTAGGATAGCAATGTCAAGTATCTCTACAAAGCAGCTTTTGCTCTATGAACATAATCCATAAAAGACTCCCAAATGTCCTCAAATAAGTAACGTCTGTTCCTCAATCTAAATATGATCTTCTTACAAGAAGCCATCTGGGACAAGCAAGCAAAACATTCTGCTTTGGTTGCAGAAGAAATATATTTACACCTCAGTAAAATTCTTCATCGTCATCAATCCAGTTTTATAAGCAAATCTCTTTGTTCAGTTTCCACAGTTTATCTTGAATACGTGGCAAAAATGCTAAACTGGCCAAAAAAAATTTATAGAAATATAGGTAATGCACCTATCTATCTATCTATCTTGATCGGTCTATCTCTCTACCTATCATTTAAGTACATTGAGTACCTCAAAGTTGCTAACTTCAACAGTTATTCAAATTCATATAAAAAATAAATTTTGCTAACTTTAAGGAGAATGCATTCACTGGAAAAGTAGACTTGTCCAGTATGCAATCAACAGGGATCTGCTAACATGTATTTTAAATATCTTTCTCCAAGATACAAACACAATTGTGAGCATTCGGTGCATTCATAAGATATTTTCTGAGGTCAAAAATGTTCATAAATGTAACAGATTTTTTCTATAATTAGAGCTCTCTTCTATGACAGATACTCATGCTATTTTTTTCAGTTAACAAATCAAATCATCAATCAATGCAAGAGAAAAGCTAAACCAGGCAAAAACAATTACCTGACACATACTAGACAAAGTGTTGAACCTTTTTATCAAAAATGCAATATATGATACCCTCACAAATTCAAATAATCATGGCGATCTCAGTGTGTGTGTCTATATTACCTGCTGAGGCAGTATAAAAAGGGAAGGATGACAGTGCAATTTGTTGTGCCTCTCTACATTGCATCTTAACAAGCAACAAGGTTTGTACCACTTGCCAATCTTAGGCATACACTAGGCAGGCATAGAGAGCAAACTGATGGAGGACCTTGCATCTGCATTGCAAGTGCTATGCACTACATGACACCCTGAAGACAATGCTGGAAGGACGACAATGCTTCAAAAGGATCAGTGGTGCACTAAAATATGTACAGTAGGACTCCAAATATAGACTCAAGTCAAATTCATACCCAAAAAACCCCTTCCTGTGCTCAGTATCATTAATGTAGATGCATCCATACATAATGACTGATGGGAAAAATTAGAAAATTATCTTTTCTCCTTCTCTAAATTTCTGTGAAATGAGCTGCTGTTCGCCTCTCTTTTCTGCAGCAGTTAAAGAATCTTGCTAATCTCCAGGAAATTGATATTACTGTCTTGTTCCTCCTACCATCTCCCAGCATGAAAATGCACATACACCAAATAGTTAAATGAAGAATTGAGAGTCACTACCTCAGCTTTCATGAGCAAGGTGCTTGCAGTTCTCCACTAATCCAGTCCATAATACTGAAATACAGGCCTGGAAGTTTCTTATTACATACTGAGTCCGGTTTCTGTTTATCTTAGGCATAATCTCACATATTTCCTTGATAGGTTGCAATTTTCTTGCATGAATATTTCAATGGGAAATCTGTTCCAGAATTTTAGTGCTGCAGTATAGAAAAATTATTGTAATAACAACCCCAAATTTATTCATGGGTATTTTTGTCTGTTTCTTCTTTTTCCTTAACTTAAATATTCTTTGCCATTGGGAAGGGAACTTTTAGTATTATTGATATGTATTTGCTATTATATGTAATTATTTTTCATTAAATAAGTGAGAAACCACACTTTAACAGACTATAGATGATCACAGCCACAACATATTGCTACAAACTCAGAGTGATTAACTTCTGCAATCACCTTTTTATTGTTGATTTTTTTTTTGCCTCTCATCTCACTTTATTCTTAGCACTAAATCTGTGTCTGTAAACACGTTATGATGGCAGTATACATTATACATTGATCTGATTGATGTGTGTGTATTACTAAAAATTTGTGACATTACAAGTTTCTGCAACATTCAACATGTCTTAAACGGAACTGAAAGGCACAACATGCTAATTTTGCCCACTACAGCAAATGCCAGATAAAAATATATCTCCATAGATTTCCTGTTACATTTCACAAGATGCTTCTAACCTATTTTTAAACTTCTTTTACACACACAACTTCATTTTCAGCTTGTGAAAGAAATCAAAATAGGATATGGGGAACTATAGGAAGTGTATTGAATATATTTCCTTAGAATATACATGTTGAATAAGGCATACTAATTCTCATATTCTTAAAGAAACAAAGAAAAATGAATCAGTAAATAAAATATCCAATATCTTTATGTTGTACCATTTGTACAATATTTGTGGATCATTAAAGGCCATATATAGGGTAAAAAAGATAGGCAAATTGAAACTGATGAAAAGTTTGTCTGAATAAGAAATGAATGAAGACTGCTACATATGATCACAGAGATGCATAGATTTTAGCCATCAGAATTTCTGTAATAGATATGGTCTAATTTAATATAAGAAAACCTATTAATAATCCTGATGATGAAAGTTTAAAAAAAAAAAAGTTAAAGAAATCAACTTAAAATGGTAACACATCTAGATTTAGTACACAATTTAACATGACTGTATTCTCATTTAACCTTACTTAAATTCAATTTGCCATATTCTTAACTACTTTGCATCAGCTGGGTCTAGTTTTGCAACTTCATTGTGGCTACTGTTGACTCCTGCATGTTGGGTAACAGGTAAATCAAGTCCATCAAAACTAAGCTTTCTACTTCATACCAAAAACAGAAAAATAAACAAATTATCATTTTTAACCCATCATTACAAGCATAAAATTGATAAAATAAACATGTATCATTCATTATCTTTACAAACTTTCTGGTTTATTCATTTCCTGCTCACACTATGCCTGTGAATGAATTTTGAACATTTAGGCATCTGTCGAATACCACTTCCTACTATTAGGATATTAGTATTATGTTCTGTTCATAGTCACACTTTGCAGTAATATAGTGACGTACTGACCACTCTTCATGTTAAGCACTAGAGGATTGCTGGCTCACAAAGATAGTGGTTAGAGATGGAAAGACTGTGTCCATGCCATTGCCCTGAATTTAATTCATTCATCCCCACAAACTAAAGAATTTACACCTTAGAATTCAAAAAATCACATATACTTAACTGTTAATCAGTTCTTTCTAAAAAAAACTCAAAAAGTTGTAAATTAATCATAAACATATACCTTCTACTAGTAGTAGGTAGGAATGAAAACCAAAATAATAACATTTAACTCTCTCGTCCCCTCTCACACAAGCACTGTAATAATGAAAATGTTGCATATTTAATGCTATTTACTACAATGCCTTGCAATTCCTGAAGCACAGAACTGTCTTCATTACAATCCAGTATAGTGATATTATTGTTCTATTTTCAATACATATGCACTGACTTATTTCAGGTAGACAGTGTTCGGAAATATAACTTGCTAATACCTTTTGAAGGCACGGAGTGGAATAACATAGGATTAATCTACCTAAAAAGTCTCAATAATGCAAACTTCCATATGGTTTGCATATTACTTCTGTAATACATCTATTAAAATTCTGTCACCTTACCCTACTGAACTAATGCATTAAGACGCACTGTAATAATAAGAATGTTACCTATATAAGTTATTTATTACAATCTTAAGCCAGCAACACTCTGGACTTCCTTTAAAACTGAATAATACTGCCATGTCAAAAAAAAAAAAGACACACAGAACAGCAAGTACCAATATCCTTAGATGCCTCTGATGCTGCAAACCTCACTCTGAGAGGTTTGTGCTGCTCTTTAAACAGCTTACAGAACATAGCTTGATCTTGGTGTAGATAATGCTACTAATAGTTTAATACATCATTAAGAAACTGAGGCATGAAAAGCCTGGCCCACGTTTTGTTGTTGTTGCTTCTTTTCTTTTTTCCTTTTCTTAGGAGTACAGGAACATACTGGAAGGAAAATATCTGTACAATTCTTTTTCTAAACTGATGAAATTCCATCTCAAAACTAGTAAGATATTTTTACATTACCTCATACCTCCAGAGGGTTGAAATTTTTTTTTCAGTTTCTAGACTAAACATATAGTGGTATGTTAATTGCTATTGTATCAACATTGTTCTTTAAAACTTTTTGCTGGTATTTATTCCCAATATATTTATGAAGAGCAATCAAATCTCCTCTCACCACTTATTTTTAAGGCTCTGAGGTACATGTAGCAGTGGCTTAAAACCAGATGGCAGGAATAGTTACCACCCTCATCCACCTGCTCCACCCTTCTGATGGGCATTAAAGCCTTCAGGGCAGGGTTATACGATATACTTCTGAATGAGCTCATGTACTATTGCAGTCTTCAGTTGGGTGTATTAAAGTAAAAGAATTCCAGTTTTGGTTTACCCTAATATACCAGGCAGTGGTTCACAAAGTGATTCAAAGGAGGTTCAAGTATTCATGCCTTGAGGATAGTAACAGCTTCTGCCATCCAATTTTAGCCTGCCACAGCATGTCTCTCAGAGCCTTAAGTCTGAATAAGCAAAGCCCTTTTAGTCATCTCTTGCACAGTTAACTCTACATTCCATGGTTATTAAACAGCTCTTTCTGAATCTCTAAATGTAAGCTTAATTCTTCCTGAAAATGGTTGACCAGAATAAGACAATGAATTTTCTGATGAAGCCTCATGAATGACTCCTTGAATGACATGAAAATGTCCATTTCTCTCACAGCAGCACACAACTTGATGCAGCCTTATGTTGCAGAAACAAATTTGCCTGTGTCACACTGGTGCTCGTAATAACTCTGCCTAATTCATTAAATTCTCCTCTTTTTCTCCTGCTTCCATTTCATGATTTCCTAACTGAATTTACAACTTGTCTTGTTCTTGCTATTGTATTTTGAGTTGTTAAGTTTTATTTTAATTGCTACAGTCTAAAAAGTTTTCTAGTCCTTCATCTAGTACAGTCTACTCCTCACCCAAACTCACGACGTTTATCATATTTGTTTCATAATCAAGTTTCATTATTACATTTGCACTCTGTGCATGAAGGTTAAAATATAAAGCAAAATCAGTCTTAAGACTGATGCTTGACTTGAGCGAGTGACTTTCCCTCTATTTATAATGCTTGCCATTGGAACAACACCAATTGTCATCTCATTTTAGTGAATTTCTTACATATTTTGTAATTCCTGTAGTAATCCCCATCTTCCTCGGGTGCACAAATAATTTCCCAGGCGGCACAGTATCAACTGCTTGCTGAAGTCCAAAGAGAGAGATTACTAAATTTTCTTTATCTAGGAAATTGGTTATCTTTTCAAAGGAAGGTATCAGATTGGTTTGTATGAACCCCTTTCAGTAAAGCCATTTTCAATTTCCATTTTATCCCATCTTCCTTCTTCCTTTATGTCAGCAACTCAATTTTTTTCATATAAATTCTGCTTTACTGTTTGATAAAAAAGGAGGTCACACTTTTAGACCTTTATCCCTTCTTTTCCATCTTCCCCACTACTTAAATATAAATATTGTATTTGCTATTCTCCAACAAACAGCACCAGTTTTGCCCTGACAGATTTATTTACGAGAAGACTTGGGATGCTTTGTTCTATATCACTCAGAATTCTGTGATGACGCTTATCTGTTCCTCCTTGACTTACATACATCAGACTCCAAGTTTTGCTTTTATCTCAGACACTTCCAGCTTTTGCCTCCCACGTACAACATTATCACCTTTGTTTAAAACTAAGGCAAAGTTTTAATTTCATTTCTGCGTCGCATCTACATTATCTTTCACCTCTAAGTGTAATAATTGTCCTGCTTCTCTCTTGCTGTTGTTTTGTTGATATAGCTTAATAAAGTTTTCTTTTAATCATCCCCTTAATGTCTATCTCAATTGACGTTTGTCAGCCCTTTATCCCTATACTGACCACACCCCTATAATGTACCTCTCTTTGACCATCTGACTTCCCTTCTCCTCCCTTTTCTCATTCCTTGTAATTTTCCTGATCATGTAATCTATTCCATAAAAAAAAAAAAAAAAGTTCTCTCATGCTTGTACGTAGAATTAACACCTGTGCATCTGAGCCTCTGAGAAGGTATTTGAGATATTGTATGTCAGAGACGTGTACGAAAAGTATTTCCTTGTCACCTTCTCCACCTTCCTCCTCCCTGTTAGTGGCACTACAATCATTGCCTGTACCTACTACTGAAGGCCAATGCTGAAGAGAATAAGCCATATAGATTGAACAGGCAATGTACTTTTCCAAGTCCCAGAATTAATCTGCCTAAAGGCAAAATGTCTGTGTTGTCTGCTAGTGATCCTTTGTCACTTCAGACATAGCATTACACTTGTTTATAATTTCTCCAGCCATCATACAGTACTTGCCAAGACAGAAAGAAAATAAAGATTGCCAGGACTTCAGTGTCTAATGTATACAAAAGCTGAGGTGAATGACAAATATGTATTTTTTTAAATGCAATTTTATATTTTAAAGGCATTAATAACTGTTTTATTTTAAAAGGGACTTTTTTAATCATTGCTTAATTTATAATCTGCATGGAATGGTATCTGTCAATTAAATTTGTTGCTTACTAAGGTCTTCATTTGCACATACAAGGCCAAAGAGTACTTCTAGAGAAATGTTTTTGAGACAGAAGCATTATTCATGGAATTCAGTGCTTTATAGACATACTTAAAACAGACTGCTATGATGTGGCAGAAATAGCAAGCTGATACATTTATCGCTTACTTTGCAATGTGAAGTATTACTTTTCATCTCATGGGCACAATAGTCTTCACAGGAATGCTTTACACTTCAGCCCTTTGGAGACACTGGGCCGGTAATCCCTGTTCAATATAGACCTTCCTACTATACCTGGGGTATAACCGGCTTCAGGGGCTGTTCTTGCCCCCTCACCCCATGCCTGCCCTTGCTTCAGAGGGGCAAGCAAGAGATTGACTAGTGAGAAGAATAAATGCAATAATGCTGCGTGGAGCATGGACTCTGTCAGAGAAGCAGGAGCCCTGTTCCCAGGTGGATAAAACTCCAGATGTCAGGCAGCAAAGAGGATTATGCCAAAGGCACAGTAGGGCTCTAAAGGTAGAGTCTCACAGAGTGGCCAAAACTAAAAGAAAAAGTTATGGAAAGAAGTGAGAGGAAAACATGTAAGGGGGGGCTGGGTTTAACTGCTTTATACAGGATCCTTAGGCAGGAAATGGCTAGGACAGACCTACCAGCCTTTATATTAAATTCCAAAGTACAGTTAGGTATCGCTCCTAGAAAACTCACTGATCATGGCAACACCCCACCTTGTAGGGATGTTGTAATAAAGAAGAAAAAAAAAATTAAGCAAGACTACTAAGAAAATGTGTCAGAAGACAAAGGTAAGCACTGCTATCAGTCTATCACTAATCTGAAAAGAAATATCAGAGTAGGGATGGCTGTATCTTTTCAATGGGCATAGGTTGAATCCACTATTTGAACAGATCACAGAAAGCATAGATGTAAAATACAGATTCATAAAATGACATTATTTAAAGATGAGTGTTGTTTAGTAGACAGAAACTGAAATTAGGTTTCCTGAATCCCTCTTCAGTGTACCTCCAAGTTGTAGTCAAAAGGTTTGTAAGATTTGTAAATTCTCGGTTACTCCATACATTCGTCTAAATACTCACTTAAGTTATGTTATGGAAGCATTGTAATGATGACCTAAGTTTATAAAGAATACAGTGATCCTTAAATACCATGTTATATGTATGCGAAATACTATGGAAATCATTATACCGACAGTGTAAACCTGTTTGTATTGTCAACTGTTCACTTTTTCTTAAAATTAAGTTCAAAACAAGAGGGTTTTTTGTATGTATGTCTTCCGTTTCAAAGGAAATATAAATTCCATGCTTCTAAATAAGTTGCAACTTTTGAAGTCCTTTATCAATGAGCGGTATGGTTTTTCCTAACAAATACAAGCTTATTTCATAGTCTGTCTTATGAGCATAGTGTGGTAGATTGGTTTAATTAGTCTGTCAAATTATCATAAGGATTTTACATTCTGCAAATAATTGCTTTTTGTTCTCTCTTCACTTTTTGTTAATGGAAACAGAGAAAGTTGTTTTTATCTTTAATATATGATGTAGAATAAAGAAAAAAAAGAAAGAAAAATGAGCAGTTAATGAAGTGACCTTCAATTTCATGGTCATCCTTTTACATTAAACCTAAAATGACCAAAATTAAGCTAGATTTGGCAGTAGTTATATATGTGACATTTTCATGTGTCCAAATCAGACTATCGTACTAACAGTACACATCTGAAAGTAGCTGAACAGTAGAATGCAATGAAAGTTGCATTCAAATATTTGTGACATCAGTTAAATTACCTCACATTAGATTGCACTCTAGTGATCCAAACATAGCATATTTTACATGCTTACAGATTTTAGGTGACTACTAATCCTTTTGCTCATATATTCCTCACCACAAATTAATTTATGTACAGAATTGGTACATGGGAATATGGAATTAACACTATATGCTGTTTTGGTTTAGGGGTTTGGGTTGGTTTTGGTTTGGGGTTGGTTTTTTTTCTCCTTCTTGATCAAAAATAAAAAGCACCTTTTTCCAGTGAAATAGCAAAATGCTTATTTTAGGACCCACAATCAGTCTTAAGTGTGTCTGCAATTCTTTCATATTAAATTACATCTAATATGCAGCGTGTACATATTGTGAAGACTTCCTCTATCAAGGTAAATTACAAAAGCATAGTCCAGTTTATTTTTACACAGCTGCCCCTACTCAGCACATTACCAGTTGTAGTACTCATTAGTAAGACAGGTTAGAACTGCTACCCTGTATCTTGGGCGGAGGAGGGTGTGGACTAAAAAATATTTTTCTGAGTAAGTTTCTGGAGACACATGTACACCAGTGAAACTATGATTAGCCTGGCTGGCAAGCACCAGCCAAGGTTGATAGGTGACAATTCTAGATATTTATTTCAAATAGCAGGATGCCTCAGAAATTAGGAACAGGTGCATACTTCATGTATATTATAATTGATTTTCTGCATCACAGTATAACATTTTATAAATGAAAGGCTTCTCTCTTTCTTCAAATAGCAAGAGTACTGAGCTGATTTCATCTTAAAATTTGCATAACCTTTTTCCTGATACCTGTTCAGTAGTTATTTCTTCTAGTTTGAGTTCTCCTTCTGTAACCAGGATGCCCACAAACAGAGAACTTCGCAGAGAAATTTCTAAATTATTTTGAAAGACATCTTTCTGTAGTTAGCTATCATGTACTGGTGTACTGAAATGCTGAAAAACAGCCAGCATGTGTTACAAGAAAAAAAGGAAAGCCCAACTATCGTTTTTTCCCATTCTTCTATCTGCAACAGATATGGAAATACTGGCTCTGTAAACTAGATAGGAACTTGCTAGAAATACAAAAACCACTTAGTCATTGTGCAGTTATTCCAGGACTCTTAGTATTTCCGCTCAGGAGGTGACAATTTATTCTTCTTTCCCTGCGAGAAGTACAGCAGCAGAACCCTACTTAAAGATGTCTATTCACAAAATATTCAGAAAAATTGTATAACTACTGAGCAGAGTTAGAAGAAGCTACTTTAACAGTTAAGGTTTTTCAGTTACAGGTTTCTTCATTATTTTCAAAGCTGTGAGATGGCTTAGCTTCTTCAAGAAAATGAGAGACCTTTGGAGTCCTTCTTAAAGCTTTCATGTTGTGTATCAGGGAGAAAAAAAATTGAGTGGTTACTCTCCAGCTTCTGGCTTTCCTAGAAACAAACAAATACATGGTTTAGGCCCATGAAAAAAACCTTTGCTTTGCAGGAAGGAAAATACTTAAGCCCTCTTTGTGTATCAGGCAGGAACTTGAGAAATCCAAGGCTGTAGACTTTTTGCTTGGGCCTGCTAAATTTAAAATAATGCAAATTCATCTCAGGATATTGCAAAGAGGACTAAGAGGAAGGAAAATATCTATGACAGGTTTTAGTATGATAGAGTAGTTAAGCTCTTTTTTGGACCAGACTACCAAGTAAGACTGATTCATTGTGGAACACAAGGAAAATAGCAGCAAGAGGAACCCTGGCATCTCCTTGTCGGTATCTGCACAGACCGTGGGTACCACACCAGGGTAGCTTTTACTTTGTGGAAGGTGGGGTCCACTCCCAACAGAACTTTGTAAATATCAGTAAAGTTTTTCTGTGTATTATTTCTCTTCTGTGTTAAATGTGAAGGGAACACATGCTAGTGCCAAGTCTGGTGCCACATCAAAATGCAGCAGGAGAGAACTATACACTGGACATATACTGCACTGTTACTGGGATTAAAAGGAACTTTATCGTGAACAATTATATCCGCTCAAGTAGGAAAAGCCATGTTCAATAAACTCTTCCCCCTTTCCTCCTTTTAAGGTTGGTCTTTTTAAAAAATGTCTTTGAGGACGCTTGTTGACATTCAAGAAGATAGAAACAAGCAGGTCAGGTCACCTTCCTGATTCTTGACGCACAGAAGTGTAGCAGGAACCCATGAAACTGAGAGGGAGTAAAGTAAAAGTCACTGAAATAAGCCATATTTCAATTTTCCTCACTACTTTTTATGTCTGCTAGTATCAGGCAGGAGAAAACTGCATTCTTTGTAACAGTAGCCAGGTCTTGGAGCAAAGACGTGCAGTCATACATTAAACATGGTTACAAAATACATTCTAAAAAAAATCTATGGCTTACATTAGAGGGTTTCAACCACGTAAATAAGTGGCAAGGAACTATTACCACCCTGCTAGAGATGGATGTCATGTCAAAAATCTGGCACAGTTATCTCATTATTTATTTTAAAACAAACAAAGTATTACAAAATGTTTAGAAAACCTGATCTGACCAAAATATTTTCCTGATTCTATTCCTAAAATATAATTTGTGTTACTGAAATTAATTTGAACACAAAACATTCTAATTTCTGAACAACAACATAATTCTGAAGAATATAATATTTCATTTTAGTCTCATCTTACTAGATTTTACTTAGGTTCTCACTATGTAACTATGTTTCATGAAAGCCTGTTATGATTCAAAACTGTTTAGAGATAACAATTAAACCAGAAGAATTATGCTCCTCACAGTGTGTTTTACATTTACTAAGTCAGTGTTCTCCCTTATGCTTTTAAGGAGAGAGGAGGGAAGAAAAAAAAAAGAAACTAAAAAGGTAGTGCATCTTCAAGGAGTGCAGACATTTTAGATATACTTGATTTACTCAATTTGTTTTAAGTTGAAGAGTAAAAAGGAATCTTTGACAAAACTGTCATCTTTAAAATATGGTGATATTTCATTTTCCCCCTTCTGCACTATTTAGATTGCCTGGAACTGAAATACTTCCAGGGGCCACTGTGTCCAATTTTTCAGAGCTGTCACTTCCTAGCAAATCTGCTTAAGCAAAATACTTACGTTGTTAGAAAACAGAGCAAACGTATAATATAAAATGCCTTCTATACTCCTTTGTAGGACAACTGGTATTCAAGCACACAAAACAGCAAGAACATGTACAAATCTGGAAGTTGAGTTCTATAGACTCTTTTAAATCCATAAATCTGGTACTCCCACAATTAGCTTCCAAAGGTGGCTAGAATTAGCTCACTTTTTTTGACTTCTTAGAAGATTTTTTATGCACAATAATTATAATCAACATAATACAATCAAACAATAATCAAAATGCTATTTCCAAAGAAACCACTCCAGGCCATTAAAACTAAAGAGAACACTTCACCTGAAGGACAGTAAAACAGAAGATGATAATTTTTAACCCTCTCTAGTCCACATGCTCTTTTGGTCAGCATTTGATGCCTGCAAGGTAACACAAAATGGCTACATTTTGGTAAAAAACCCAAACACTACATGAAATGTAAACAAACCCTGTATGCTGAAATGAACTACACTGACAAAAGTTAAGATCTTTACCTAGGATACAGATTACACTTTGCAGAAAGAAAAAAAAGTATAAAATATAATGTTCCTTTTAAGAGCGAATTTTAAATTCTGGACATCAAGAATTTTTACAGATGACAAACTGTAGAACAGTTTTGGTTGTTACAGGTCAATAAGTATTCTTTTTTATTTCCTGAAATTTTTCTCAGATTTTCTGATTTTATTAATTTAATTTCTGCACGATTATACGAAAATCTTAATAATCTTTGAAGTTTACACATGAGGAATTATGTAAGACTACAGTTACTTCCACTGCTTTAGAAAACCTGTCATGTTACAGGAAAGTCAGTGCTTCTCACTGTGTACAATTCAAATCCCAATACTCCGATGGCCCGTTAACACCAAATATGTCACCCTTTAACATCGCAGAATCAATACACTGGAATGTCATGGTACCCTGATGGCCACAAAGCCTCTGTATACATTTATTAGACAAAGATTTTATATTACTTCAGAGAAGAAATGTGTCAAGTTAAAATCAATTTCAAGTTTCTTACCAAGAAGGAAATAGTCCTAGGCAAATAAAAGATTTTTTTCAAGTTCCACTCAGTCAAACATAAGAACTAAACAAAGAAGGTCAGATTCATTTAGACATCCTCTTCTGAACAAGGACACTTGCATGTGCACACTGTTATAAATTCTACCCCTCATTTTCAAGGTTGATTTTTTTTTTTGACAGCTCTTTCCTACCCAGATCATCACCTCCCCGGGCCTTGCTGAGATCTCCTTTCAGGAAAGGATAAGAAAAATACAAATATAACCTAATATAAATATTCTAGTATAATAAAAAAATAATATCCCAAAGCCTAGGTACAAAAAGCTCTTCTAAAGGTTACTTCATCCATTTTCTTACAAGATCATTTAAGTATTGGGACTATTAAAGGAAGACCAGACAATTTCCTACACTTTAAAAATGCTTCTGTAGCACACTCCAAAGAACTTGAGAGAAAGTTATTGACCTTTCTGACAACACTGGGAATTTGCAGATGACACAAAACCATTAGTATTTTCTCACAATTAATTCTTCAAAATATTTTTAGAATCCAAGACAAGAGGCAGTGTTGATTTGCCTTCCATCCTAGTGGAGATGGATAAGCAACCAATCCTGGCCAATCCAAGATTCTTTGGCTGTTTAACAGAAAAAGCATTTTTTAAAAAACTCTCCCTGAGCTGAAGTGCAGCTGACAGAATAAAGAATACCCTCTTTCTTTAATCTCTGGATTTCAACACTATGTCCATTTGACTTTTTTTTTTTTTCTTTTTCTTCTTTTCCTTTTATTTCCCAGAATCCTGCATATCTCCAAGACCTTGTCAAGAAGAACATAGTACAGGCCTCAGTACACAAAATTTAACATTTGAGCTTTACAACTCTACTAATTCTTAGAGAACTGAATAAGGTGATGTTACACAAAAATATTTGCTGCCTGCAAGAGAACTAGTCCATGAACAATTTTGCTAAATATTGAACCAATATTGTCAGATCTAGCCCAGAGAGAAACAGAACAAAAATAAGTATTTCTGTAGAGAGTAAGAAATTTCTAAACCTATATAGGCTTGATTACTTTCTAGACCAATAGGAAAGTTCCCTGTTACTGTCTTCATGGTATTTGTAATCATAAAAACCAAAAATGAATATGAATTTCATGGATCAACCTTTATATTTTCTCTACACAGGTTCAGATTTCAATTTGTAACCGATACACAATTCTGGACAAAAAATCTTTTTTTTTTTTTCTGAGTGCTATTTAAACTATTTGATGCTATCATTTCTTGTGTGACACCAAACATGCTATTTTCCAAGCCACTATCCTCTATACCCTGCCATTTCTAAAGTATCTTTACACACCTTCCCTACAAAGCTCAACATTGCTTAGAAAGAAACAATGCATGTATTGATCTGGAGCTGAATTTTCTAGCAATATACAGCACGTGTTGTGTCTCATCATAAAAATTTTAAAAAGTATTTTGCTAAATTATTCTCACTCTGCTCATACAAATAGTCCTACTGAATTAAATGGAAGTACTGATGCTGTAATTCCTACCATATTGCCAAAAGCTAAACAATGTGGTTTAGCAGCTTATGACCTAGACTTCCAAAAGTCTTTCACAAGCCTGTATTAGACATTTCCAAAGGAATAGTGAACTAGATCACATACAGGTTGGCATCAATTCAAAATCATGACACAACATTCACTGAAATCATGTAAGAAACATGTAACTTAGAGTTGTCACACGAGTTATCAAACTAACCACCTAGCACATTAATGACAGGTCTAGTTTGCTATTTTAGTTTCTGTGTCCCTAAGGAGCTTTCTACATGTGGGATTACATATATAGGAAATTATACAGAAGAGATGTTAGTTTCTTCTCAAAAATAAAGTGATACCTTTAACAGTGAAAATAAAGAAGCAAGTTACTGTATTCAAAAGAAGAAAAAGATATTTACTTTTAACAGTAAACAAAAGTAAAAGATACTTTACTTTTAACATACAAAGAAATATGTTTCCATTAAGGTACAGTAACTATATAAATTCATAAAATAAATGCTTACAAATCCATATGAAGATTAGTTATTCTCTCAGTTAAATCGTAAATGGACAGCATAGATTAACATCTATAAATAATTCATAAGCCAAAATTCAGAATGGATTCTTATGAGTTTAAGTTTTGTATTAATTCACTACAACATCTTTCAGTATACAGCAAACTACTGCTCTATAAATGTAATTCAATACCTTTCACGAATATGACTCTTCAAATTACTAAAATACGTGGTAGAATAAAGTTATCAGTATTGAAGTTGCAATAACCACTTGCAGAGAAAAAAATTACATGTAAAACCTTTAACATGACCTATGTTTTTAAGGTAGCAGCACAGACAGTATTTCTCACAGATAGCAGCTAACGCCACATTTTTTTTTCCAAAAATGTAAACTAAAATATGTAGCATCTCATGATATTTTTCTTTATACTGACATTAAATACTGTGATAGAATGATTTTGTGGAAGTCTGTCAACACAACTGCTGATACTCCTATCTAACATAACCTAAATTGAGGGGTTTATCAACAGGACTTCCCATTAATATATTAGTGAATGTCAATAAACAAACCTGGCTCAAAAGAGGCAATGTTGCCACTTTGCTGTGTGAAATCAATGCATTCCATCTCAGAAGCTGTTTCCATACATGTGCTGTTCTCCTTTTCTCTCGATCAATGACATCCAGAACAAATAAAGATTAAAAAAAAACCCATACAAACAACAAAAAAAAGAAATGAATGCTGTTTCTGCATGCTGTAATAAAAACTGAAACTTTCAAGCCATCTTGCCAATTTCCTTCCAAATAATGGGTTTTAGTTGTAACTCTAGTTGTGTAAATTGCATGCTGTGGGAAAAAAAAGAGAAGAAAAAAGAAAAGAAAAAAAGGAGAGGGGAGAGGAGAGGAGAGGAGAGGAGAGGAGAGGAGAGGAGAGGAGAGGAGAGGAGAGGAGAGGAGAGAAAAAAGGAAAAAGGAAGAAGAAAGAAGAGAAGAGAAGAGAAGAGAAGAGAAGAGAAGAGAAGAGAAGAGAAGAGAAGAGAAGAGAAGAGAAGAGAAGAGAAGAGAAGAGAAGAGAAGAGAAGAGAAGAGAAGAGGACAAGACCAGGAAGACTCCTGAGAATATGAATATCCACATGTTTTGCCTCTTGTGAAGCATTCAGCACACAAGATTTTCATTATTGCTACTTTCCCTGGATGCTTTAATATTTTCTATGACGTCTCTTACCAACTCACGAGTGTCTCTTAGCAGACGTTGCTGTGCTTAGTTCTAAGTCTCAGGAGAGCTAGGGTATTTTTGCCAATTAGAAATAAGCAAGTTGTTTAATTAACACACCTTTTTCATTAACGGTTTAACCCAAAGCTGACAAAGAGTTTTTGTTGCAAACCATGAACAAAGAAAGGAGTACTAATTAAACATCCTGAAGTTTCTAAAAGGATAGTTTCTTTCAGCACTCAAGGGATTGTTTGAACTCCTCAGAGGACCTCCAGAGCCTTCCAAGAGCACTTGTATTTTCTTATAGCTGTCCCACTCACTTAGGAAAAAAAAAAAAAAAACCCAACAAAATCAAAGTCTAAAGATTTGGGACACTTTTTGATGTTTTAGAGTTAAGTTTGCATAAAGATAGATGTGCAAAGTCTTTGGATCAGATTAAAATACAACAGATTTTGACTTCACAGTAACACAAATCTATACTCAAGCCTGGAAAACTGTTAGACGTTACATGGGAGCTAAATTGATGCAGAGGAGAAGAGGAAAGGTGATTCCCTGCACTAGGCACTAAGTACCTATCAGAAGGATAAACAGAGAGGTCTGCCACAAACTTCTTACTTCCTACATTCTTTCAGACTTTTTGTGTGCATTTTATCATGTGTACATGATGTGTGTATTTTCTTAAAATCAATTGGCGAAGCTAAGAATTAACAGGCAAGGGTTTCTAACTGGATGTGAGTTTGAACTGAGGGCTTCGATGCAAGACAACAAGTAGTTTTCCTGAAGACAGCTAGCAGTGATCTTTGCTTCAGCTGTCCACCCTACTGGTCCCTCACAGATCTCTACTCCCACACTTGGAAAAGCAAGACTGTTTTTGAGGCAGCTGCTGACAGCTGCAGTTTACAGCCTGGTATAGTATGGCAGAAGAGCACCTATTCTTTAATATTTGGGCTTCAACTTGCACTGATCCAATAGCTGCTGCATAAGCAATGACACTGCCCAGGGGTGACAAAGGGATACATAGACATGGGTAGTAAGTGTCATAAAGTTAGATATTCACACCCATGAATCAGACCTCTAAGGTGGAGTGGGTATAAAGCAACAGTAAACATCACTACAGTTGTTTGCAGGAAGCAGAAGCAGTATTACACTATTTTAGTCTCCCTTATACCAAAGTGTACTTAACCACTTCTAAATTTGATGGAGTCCAACAGAACAACAACAGAAGAAAACAAGACCAGACTTTGGAAATCTGTTAGAGCCAAGGCTCAAAATACCAGCCTTCCAGACTTCCTTCACCTATCTTCCATCCTATCTTAGTAGTGTAATATTTCCTTAATCTTTTCTATAGATTTATATATTTATTTCCATAGTAACCGGAAAAATAAGAAAACTCTTTTTTTTCTTCTGTATTTTATAAGATCAAACCTATGTACTTGCTTGTTCAGAACATTTATTCCGTTTCAGATGCTAAATTCAAGATTTTTGTCATAATGCCAAGGAATTATTTTTTAGATTCAGTCAGATCCGAAGTTCCACAGGTCTATCCATCATTACTTCACAACTAGCAACAGACCAAATCCTGTAAACTACTGTTATAGAGAAATGAGAATCAAATAAGTTTGCACCACAAAAATTGATCTACTCTGTTTATTCAGTAATGGATCAGAATTTAGTTTATGAAATAGATTTAAAAATATTTATTTTGTGAAGCTTGTTTATAAATACTTTATGAAATGTATGTAGAAATATTTATTCATTCTTTTATAGTGCTAGTATTTTGGAAAAACTGTTGATAATGTCAGTGATAGTGTTTCAGTTCAGTGTTTCTAGACACAAAAATTCTGCCACCTACTACTACATACCTTAGAAAAAAACTACGGAAACATGGTATTAAAAATACTGTCAACTACATTCAATCACGGAATGCCTAGAGATCCAAGTATACCAAAATCCACTGATCCAAAGATTTCACAGTTTCTTGTTTCATGATTCAGTGGAAAGGATATGAATGAACAAGCGAGAGAAGAACAAATAGAAGTGAATCAGGACAAGCTCTGGAACTCTAACAGGCAGCTGGGCTCTAGCCAGGAGTCTGCACTTGCCTCTTTTTCCTCCCTAAGGAACAGCTCCAGCATACTGAACTGCTTCTTCAACTAACAAAAAGAAGTAATTTTTACATCCCCAGCTTGAAAATTTAAACTAACCCCAGTTCCATAAGGCAAATTCCTTAAAATCTAATCCCTACTTCAGGCTGTGTTCCAAAATCCTTTTAAAAAAAATGTTGTAAAATACATCATATTATACAGAAAATATTCACTGTGAGGATTCCTTTAATAAAATCATCTGTAGATGGGATACACAGGCTGAGTGGTACAGCCCTCTGGAGTAAATATTTTGTCTTCCAACTCTGAATATTCTTCCTTTTCAATTCTCTCATCCTAACAATTAATATGGATCTGGTCTAGCCTGCAGGAGTTATCTTTAGAGGCACTAATCTCCCACTGCTCTTCACTGATTGTAGTGAGAATTGTCTTTATTCATCTGCCTGAAAAGCATGCTTTTAATGGTTTGGCATAATACAACTTTATTTCATAGACTATTTTTTGTGACTTGTAATTTTGTAATTTTAATTTTGTTTCTATTTCCTCAATTACCTGACTTCTGCTCTGAATTTTACTTTACACTCAAATGAAAAACCAGAAATCAGTAAATGATACCAACAAGGCTTTTTTTTTTTTTTTTTTTTTCAAAATAGCTTTTCTTCTGGTCTTTGAATGTTTTCTAGTGGTTGGCCATTTTAATTGAACTGCTCCCACTGATCTGCAAATATTACATTTTAATAAAAGCAGAGGGGTTGTGAAATCAAATGGAATAAAAATAAAAGTAATCAATCTAAGCACTCATATAAACATGAGAAACAAGGTGAAAAAAGTAAATAACTTTGAAAACTATCATTATGAAAAATATGAGGAAATCTTTGGGTATTTTCTCCTTAAGAAACAAAGTGGGCATTTTTCATGTTTCTCTGAACAAATCTTAGATATGTTATTTCAGTAGATAATGAACTACGAAACACAGAACCATAGCTGCATTTACGCAAAGGAATAACAAAAAAGTACAGAAACACATTTATACAGTAGTTTTGGTTTTGTATGTCAAACTAAAGCTGTTTTGCAAATCACATTTTATACATGGAACTCAAAAATGAAGTATATTTAATAAGAAATTTTTCTATTGTTGAACTTAAAAATCAAAGCCAGGTTTTGCCACAGGGGTTAATTTGTCTTTTTTTTTTCCAAATCTCTTCTCATTTTGAAAACTACTTTTCAAACACATGCACACGTGAATTAAGACCTTATTTTGGCAAAGGGTTCAACTGAAGCATATGAGCTGTACACTAAGATCCTGATCACATATGTAAACACCTACAAGACTGAGGTGTCAACACAGTATTGTTCTCTTATATCTTGAAACAGGTATTCCTTTCCCTTTGTTTCTATGGACAGCTTTGTTAAAGTCTCATCAGTCACATTTTTCTCCTGATGCCATTTCCTGCTTGAAAGAGTTGTAAAGAATAATAAAGGCTGACAATGGAATAAATGACAAAGCAAAAATGGTGTGGAAACAAAATAGCAAAACTCTTTCTTGTTCCCCTTTCCTCTATCAGTAAAAAACTGAAGAAATTGTAAATTCATTATGATCTCTCCCTGAAACCAACCAAAAGGTTTCAAAGGGCAGGAGAGGAAAAATAATAAATAAAATATTCTTTCTCCTCCAGAAACTACAACAGAGTGAGAAAGCTCATGGGCATAACCCATGAAAACAAAAAAATATTCATTCTTTGAGCTGTTCCATTACACCATGTCAAACTAAAAGGAAAGCCTTGCATTAACCGTGGTAATAGCAATGATGTGCCTACCTCCACAGCAAGAAGAAACTAGAATTTCTACAGCTGACTTACTCCAATCCTGCTTTCCTAACTTTAGGAAGAGCAACAATACAGATGGATTTAATTAGCAAGTCCAGACAACTGGATTCACAGCTGATACACAAACTGCACTATCAGCTATCGTCTACAGAGTTAGTATTTCAACAGTCAGAAGCACTCAAATTAACTCATACCAAAAAAAAGAGTTTGCAGCAGCAGGAAAGGGTATGACTGAACTAACAATGTAGAAAAAAATAGACTATAGCAGTAGCAAGTATTTTGGTCTGTAGGATCAGGCCAGTCTCTACAACAGCCAAACTTGGCACAAGTTCAGTTGTTCTCTGTCTCTGATTTACAGGCAGGTTTATGCTGCAGTGCCTGGTGTGACTGGATCATACAGGTAATTGAACCAGCTTAGTTCCAGTGTTAACCAACTGGTTAGCAGTGTGTGGTTGTGTGCAACTACAACACAGAACTCAGATATTTTTAAGGGGGTTTTTTGGCGGTTCATTCTGAATTCTGTGTTGCTATTACTACCTAAACCAACTTGTTATGTTGATATATCCCTATTTAGGGTATAATCAATGCCTTCAGTATCTCATAATTGTCTCTGTGTCTGGTAAGTATTTAGTGTGTTTTTAAACCACCATCTCTTAACTTTAATACACACATTTTTCAAAGAATGTTCAAATTTTCACTTCACTAGAAGTGAAAATGCGGAAATAAAAAACTGTCATTTGTTTCTAGGAGGTGTTTTGGTTTTGTTTTTCCAGGAGTTGCACTAGCTTTGTTTTAGTTAATGGTAATTATTTGTAACTAGGTTTGTCATTCAAAAACTATCTGAACTAAAGCAAGAATTGAAAGGATCTTAAGTGACTGAAGGAGGGTATAGGCTAGAGGTTGAATCTGACTTGCCCAGATCAAATGACAACAGTATTAGTGTTCTCCATGGTGTTGATGTTCAGTTAGTAGCTATCAACAGTTTGCTGGCAGGAAAAGGGGGAACTGCAAATGAGATGACATAGGAATATTTCTTGGGCTTGGCTCAATATTTCATTAGTCCTGAACAATGGAATACACTTGTGGAAACTGTGGATGACCCAACACAGGGAAAGGCTGTGAGCACCTGAGAAAACAAGATTTGAATTCAAATGATCTTGAGAAATCCACAGAATAAACTCAGTAGTAGACACTACAAAATGTAGCACTGAAAAAAAGGAAAAAATCAAGCACACAAGGACAAAACAAATAAATTACTTTATATGCTGCCTCACAGACAGGAGTCATTACAACGGAACAAAAATTATAGCAGAATGACAATTAAAAATGGGCCAAGATGTGCAGTAAACGTGTCAAACACCAGGAACACAGGAAAAGGAAAGTTGGTATGTAGGACACTGAGAAAATCGTTTTCTACTCAGAATTGGTAAGGCTTCAGTTATAATAATAAGCACAGCTCAGGCACTAGAATTTGCCTGCATGTATCAGTATCTGGTGCCTAACACACTGATAAATCAGAGAGAATCCAGAGGACAGCAACAATGAGAAGTCCATGAAACATAAACTAGCTTTTCTGATGCTAGCTTATTCAAAAATATCGAAGGACTAATAGCATTCCTCAAAATGTTATAAAAGGACAATGAAGAATTTTTTTCCTTGTACACTAGGGAGAGGTAAAGATGAAACTACCTTAGCCCTTGTTTCCACATTACCATTTCAACAGATCCGATTTAGGCATTTATTGCTGCCTTCAAATCACACTCACTGACTTCGCTTTTTGCCTCCTGCCTGCTGAACGCTTCCCATTTCTCTAATTCATTTCTCTCAGTCAAGTGTTTCTATGAAACTTTTTTTAATTTATTTTTAAGTACTTAAAGCGTATAAAAACAAGTGGAAGTGGCCTCCAGATGTGGAGAAGGCTTGAGCAGTTAGGGACAGAGGTGAAGGACTCTTAAACAGCACAAAGAATCACAGCAGCAGCAGCAAAGCTTTTAGGAAAAAAAAACCAAACAACACAATAGTTGTAAAATACTAGTACACTCTACTTAGGTAGGCAGTGAATGCTCCTTTTTGAAGGTTTTTAAGAATTTAGATGCAAGATATCTAACACTACACTTCTAATGCTACATTTTCATTCCTCCTGCAAGGTGTGTAGCCTTTGCTTGGACAAAAATACCTAACAAATAACATGCTGGGCAGCAACAAACTTTCCTCTGCCTGTCAGGCTCATTCTGAGTTTCTAATTCTGTGGTCAAGGCAATGTAGGAAAAGATTTGCAAGCAATATTCATTACCTTAGATTAAATTAATGAAAAAGTAGAGCTAAAACACTTAATGAAAAGGAGACATTTATGAGGGAAATCAAATGTAAAAAGCCAACATTCAGCATTTGCTTAATATTATCTGTTTCATTGGCCTCTTCCCCTTGCTCTTTTTAGGTAGTGTCAACGTAAACAGAATGGGTTTTTATGACTCCTCATTTGTGACTTCCTTTAAGTTATTGGGTTAATAGGCAAATCTCTCATAGGTAACAATTATAGCCTGAAGGAAAACAGCCCAACTACGTATTTTTTCTTTACTACCATTTTGATATAGATCTACATTTACTCTATCAGTCCTGTGATTTGCTGTTATGACCAATATAATCTTCAGCCAGCTATTTTGTTTGGAAATCTATTCCACAAATTTATCAACTGTTCATAACATGCCATTTAGGAACATGCAAAAAAAGCAGTTCTTTTCACATCCTTCCTCCAAGAAGCATAACTGGATTATTACTTTTACAATTAGATGACTCAAAAGAAATATGGATTGGCTTCCAAAAGCAGGCATTGCAGTCATCTATACACAAAGTCATTAACCTAATCTCAACACTTTCAGATTTCTCAGAACTATAAAAAAAAACCCAAACAGTGAACATTTAGCACGGTGCCCAGTTAAAATTAAATCCCTTATTTCCTTTCCTTTTTCTTCAAAAGACCAGTTTCTAAATCTAAATGCACTTTGAAATGCCTACCACAGGATCACAATTAAGCATGCTGTTCTAGGCTAAGGGGTTATAGTCCCCTGTTTTTACCAGCTGCTTCTCCCTACTCGTTCCTGTTGGAGGTAAGAAGCTCCTCACATCTGCCAGAAGAACCATATGTGCAATTACTTCTTAACTGAGTTCTGTCAAAATGGTTTCCTTTAAAAAAAAAAAAAAAAAAATCTGTTTAAGAAGTGTTTCAGTTAAACTGGAATTGCTTGTCTGAGTGTGTCCTAAATGCAATTTATCTTTAAAGTTCAGAGTTAGAAGCTTCTGTTTACAATGACAAACAATGATAATCAACTTATGCTTCCCAAATGGTTCCCCAAGCTCCTTTAATGTTTAGGGGCTAAAATAGGGAACATCTGAAGGTAAATAAATTGTTCCTTCTCTACTAGATCAAATATTCACATGTATTACAAAATATCATGCTGCCTCATACAGTTAGCTTCATCTAAGATTGTGGACAGCATCCTGACATATTAAGACATCATCATGCTGGCTATCCAGAACAGTGTATACCACGTTTTTAGTTTTTCTTTATCATAATTCTGTATGATTGTAACATATTTCTCTGTCTGACTGTAGGTTATACAGAAGCCTTCAGGAATTCTGTTATAAAAGATTCTATCACAAAGTTTGATATAATTTGACATTTGAGGTAACTTCAGAAATAACTATTTACAGATGTTATTCAGCATACCATAGCAATAACTAGCACTGTATAAATCAGAAAAAAATACACCGCGAGTGAATCCAAATGAAAAAAAAAAAAAGGTCTGATACATCTCTTTTCTGCTATGAGTAGGTATATGCAGCTATGAACTATTTTTCCTGAGTTCATGTGAATTTTTAAATAGGTGCTGATCCAGCTGACTCTCAGGTCAATGTTAAGAGTTCCAATGGCTTTGCTATTCAACCTACATTAGGTTCTGAGACAGATTCACTAGCTTCTATCTAATGCTCTGTGCTGCCTCGTGACACAAGGCAAAACAGTGATTTTGATCCATTTATTTTACTGCTTTGAAGAGGTGAACTTTTATTAACATTATCATGATCTTATCATTAAGACTTAGTAATTTGAGGAAAAAAAGACGGGAAATGGTAGCTCATCTAACTCATAGGAAACAGCCTTACAAATATAAGATAATTAAATAATTAGGTGGTTGTATGGCATCTGGCTGGGATGGAGTTAATTTTCTTCACAGCAGCCCGTATGGTGCCGTGTTTCAGATTTGTGACTAAAATAGTGTTGATAACACACCAATCTTTTGGCTATTGCTGAGCAGAACTTGCACAGTATCCAGGCTTTCTCTTTTTCCCACTCTGCCAGCAAGTAGGCTGGGGGTGAGCAAGAAACCGGGAGGAGAGACAGCCAGGACAGCTGACCAAATTGACCATAGGGATATCCCATACCATATGATGCCATGCTCAGCAATAAAAGCTCAGGGAAAGAAGGAGAAAGGGGGGATGTTTGGGGTTATGTCATTTCCCTCCCCAAGTAACTGCTACGCATGATGAAGCCCTGCTTTCGAGGAAGTTGCTAAACATCTGCCTGCCGATGGGGAGTCATGAATGAATTCCGTATTTCACTTTGCTTGTGTGTGCAGCTTTTGCTTCACCTACAAAACTGCCTTTATCTCAATCCACAAGTCTTCTCACCTTCCTTCTATTTTCTCCCCCTCTTGTGGGAGAGGAGAGTGAGCGAGCAGCTATGTGGGTGCTTGGCTGTTGGCTGGAGTCAACTTGCAACAATGGCCAAAGTTATTTACTATAATTAAAGAAAAAACAATGTTAAAGCCGAAAACCTCATAAGAACACCAGGATTGCTGAAAATATACCAGTGTGTGATACTTGCTACAACCAATCTTTTTAAATCTTATATAATTCCCAGGACAGTATTATCATGTGATCTTCATCTTTTACAGCCAAAATATACTCTAAGTTTGCCAAGATTTATTTTTTTCAGACTAACATTTCTTATATTGCATGAGAATTTCATTCCTGTTAAAACCTTATATTTTAGTGCCTTCAATTCATAACTCTCACAAGTGGAAAACCTCTCAGATTCCAAATAATTTGAAATAAATCAGTTCATATTTTCCCATATAAAAAAAAGAATGAAGTGATACATTTGTGGTTATATCACTACTGTAGTTGCCATGTGACAGCCATCCTCCCAGCTATTTGATGGATGACTTGTGAGTGTACAACAGCCTGTCCTGTATGAAGCAAAAGGAATTTCAGGACATATTCTAATGAACCGTGTTAAAGGCTAGTAGCTCACACACACCTGATACATTTTTTTCAAGCATTGCCAGCTGTTTTGATCAATCTCAAGCACTTAAGTGGATAATAAAGATTGATTGAAACCAGAAGTATTTGAATTTGAGCAACATGGTCTTTGGAATGGCATGCCATAGTAGTCTCACTGAACTGCTTTATGTAGCTAGAATAATCCACACTTAATGTATTGCTTTTGTGAGTTTTATATGTGGTGAGGTTGAAATAGCACTTTTATTCTCAGCAGCTATTTCTCACATAATTCTCAATTTATTTTTGGTGCTGAAAACTCTCATACTTGGCCAGATTTTTTTTTCCTAATTTGAATACTATCCCTCCAGCCATCTGGGAATTATCTGAGTGTGAAAGAATGATATTTAGGTGCTTTTTTTTTGCACTTAAAAAGCGATTCAGTACTTCTTTCCTTAGTGATTTAAGCATGCATCAAATTGTGATATTAGCAGTTGTACTATATTTTTTTCACTGGTATTAGCCTTTTCAGAGCTTTCATATCTGCATTAGCACATTGTAATGAGGATATCCAGAATGAAGAGGTTAACAAAACCTTTCCAGAGCTCCTACTGTTAACCCTAATGCATTTTTATTAGCTTATTGCAATGGGAAATTCCAATCTTGCCTCAAGAAGTGAACAAGAACCTGTTAGAGCTTTACATTGTCAGAATTTCCTGAGGTTCACTCAATACCACCAACACCTGCTGATAACTAGTTAGTTATACTCTATTCAGGGGTACCTTTTAGCAATTTGTGGTACCCATGGCCATCCTGAGCTAGCATATTTGCCAATAATAGGAATTTAAGTTCCTACCCAACAGTAGGGATTTAAGTTTTAGTGTTAAGTGAGGGAATATTTCAATTGCCACTTTGCAGGGATATATGGTAAAAGTATCATGGGACATACTCTACTTTCAGTTATATAAATGTAAATTTAGGATAATTTTTCCAGTGTGCTCTTATACCTAAGCTGAAATGAGAATTTGAGTTCACAGTTCCATTGGTAATATTCCTACAAAGAGCAATTCTAAGTGGTTAGTGGGAAATGCTGTGGGCATTATTCTTCCCATGAGATTTTGCTTAATAGCCATATATTGGAAAGAGGAAAAGACCTCTGATTCTGTAGAGCACTGTAATCAGAGTAGCAATGGTGATATTTATATTAGAAAGATTTTATCTACAAAAAAAACTTTTTTAAGATTTTAGAGAGTCAGAAAAACAAATTAAATGTGGTTAAAAAGACACATACCTACCAAATAATATTATGGGTATTACTTTGTTTTGCTTTGCTTTTTTGTTCTTGTTTTTAAATTTTTTTTAAGCTGAGATCTGAAATTAAAACCAATGAGCCTACAAGTAATAGTCTGCACAGAATCACAAGCCTGATATTTATGAGTCATTTTTCTAAGTGCGTGCAAAAAAATATGTTTGTGAATGCAAAGTCACTTAGAAGTCTACTTGATCTTTTAAGTATACCTATATTCAGTCATCACATAAAAATTTATTTTCTGTATGGAAATATGTACATAGATGAACATCTTGGCAAGTAGCTGTGATACAAAAAATCTTTCTTTTTTTTTTTTTTTTTTTTTTTTTTAAAAAGTCCATTACTGGAATATACTAAAAGCTTTCTGAATGGACAGTAAAGTACTATCTATAGTCATAAACTATGCAGGGCCATGGCACATGCCCAGTTTTTGACAACTGAATATCCATAACACTAAATTATCAGCATGACCTTCAGCATAGTTTTGGTTGATGACAACCAGCACTCGGTTCCCAAGAGTCCTTAGCCACAGTTCAGCAGCCACCACAGGCTGGGAACCATTCCCAACAGGTAGTTTGAACCCAGCCATCTTGTTCTGGAGGGTAAGAGAAGCGTGGTAACAGGTCTTACAAAGAACAGGTATGATCCTATGAATTAAATCATGCTAATTAAATCAATTTTTGCATAAAAATTTAAAAAGCACAAAATGAAAAAAAATAATTCTGGAACATGGCTGCCAAAACTCTGCAGCAACTGTAACTGCATTAGCTACTTGCCTAATACCTGGGGATAAGAGCAGGAAATAAACATTTTTGTATTTTCTAAATGTACATGCATATTTATGTAAAAATGTAACCTGTCTTTTTCTTTAAAATACTATGCTAACGTTGCAGTTCATATGCATAGACAGAAAAAGGCCAAAGCCGCAGCATACAAGGTCAACTTTTAAAAAGAAATGGAAACAAACTGCAGATATCACTGGTTTAGAGGCTATTTCAAAAGAAAGCAAAGCCTCTAATTTTCCTCTACCAAGATAGTATCAAAATAAAATTCTACACTGATATTGCACTGCAGGATACTACACAGAACGCATAATGCAGATTATCCTCAAGTAGGTCTCATCAGAGGATAAATGCTGAAACTGCAATGAATAATATACTAACTTCTCTGGCATCCTCTGGGAATGTGATAACTTAGAAGGAGACTATGCTGACATTTGTAACTCCTTATCACAGATACGGTATTAGCTGTTCTCTTCTAGTGGACTTTGCCTGCTGGGATTACTGGAGAAGAATGGGATACTCCCGAGTATATCACAGTGAATTTCGATCACTTCTGAAAGCCAGCAGACAGACATTTACATAAGGTACTTAGTCCCCGATCACTTTCACAGCGGGTGAATGAAACGGTTATACAGTTATACAACTTGCCAGAATCTTTCCTTATGTAGGGCAGTAAGAATTTTTATGTCCAAAAATTTTAAATCATCACAGAAACATCAAAGAATATCACTTTTCAGTAGCTGCTAGAAATGTAACGAATTATTTTAATGCGTTGCACTGAGACTGTGCCACCAGCTAACAATGAAACACAGTAGTGATCAACCAGTGCATAAAATTCACGACAGAATTTGTAGCTCTGTACTCTGGCAGGCTATGCTTCTTAAAACAAAACAAAACAAGGAGTGGTATAAACGTACCATGTCTGGTGATCAAGTAACAATAAGCCTCTCGTTTTGAACAAGGTCTGCCTTACCACACAAATTTACACACACACATCTTTAAAAGTTTCTTTATAAAACTAAAAGGAAATGTAACAGATAACACTATTCATTGTATGCCTCTGAATATTCAGTCCTATAAAATGTTGTATCAATGATGTTAACTACAATTGTAAAAACACTCATCCTACAACCCCTTTCTGGTTCCCACTCTCTCTACTCTGAAATATTTCTCATGCTTCTTCTTAATCCACAACCATTTAACTTCAGAGATTACACGTCATTTTAGTACTCTTCTTTAAAATAACACATTTTGCATGAATGCCATCTTTGATTAAAAAATTAAGCTTTAAAGGTTAAAAATAGTATATTAAGTCTATGAAAAGACAAAATAATACACTGCTAGTGTATATGGACATGACTTTTCTTTTTCTTCTAAATTATCCACCACTTGAATTGAAAGGTTATACTAAAATAAATGCAAAATGGTTTATATGCATATGCAGGTGCTAAGTCTCAAAAGTTCCTTAATATGTTAGCTAATGAAAAAAATCCAGAGTAGTAACTTTTTAAAAAAATATTTTACTCCTTTTCTCTTTAAAGCAATTAAATTATTATAATAATTAATGATTAATATAATTAAATAAGTATATTTACTTATAATCATATTCAATATTAATAATAATTAAATTGTCATGCAAAAAATTAATTCAACATTGCAGAATAATAATTAATTCTTTAAAGTAAACAACATGAATCGAATTATATCAGAGGTGGCAAACAAAAAGCACTTTTCGATTACTATTGGATAAAACATTAATTACTGAAAAAACAGGCTTTTTAGGTATTGAAAATAACAACTCTAACGATTTAATAGTAAGTCTGAGGATAAACAGTATATAAAAAATACTAACCTTAAGTCCTGTAAACACAATGTTCACCAGAGTATGCAGGACTGTGCCTTTTATTTGTTTTTGTATGTTTCACATGTGAACTCTGTTTCTTTGTTTTTACAAATGGGACATAGAAATACTAAACCACTGATACACGGAGGTTTTATTTCAAAATATGTTCAGTTCAAGATCAGAGAAAGGGATAGAAAATACCTCTTTTAAACCATTTTGACAGTCGTCATCTTCTTCTCTTTACAGATCACCCCCCCCAATCTGAATGATAGAAACAGCTATGTTTCAGCAATGCACTGCTCCCCAAATGGTCTTTTGCTAGAACAGCAGTCAAGCCTGCGTTAAAACAATAGCTTGGAGACAGGCACAACTAAATCTTCCATATCTTCTCCGAATCCACTAAACCAGGGACTAATAACATAAGAATGATGACATTTCTAACTGTGTGCTTAGTCTGGCTCTTTGCCTGTTTTATGGCTCTATAGATGACAAATCTGCAAGAACAGGAACCAAGATGTGGCCTTACAAATTTTTTGCAGTGATTGACGTTAACCTCCTGTAATGTTAGAGAAACCAGTCAGAGGAACTAGTTCCACAGTTTTAAAATTATTTTTATCAGTCTGAGATTTATAGATCCCTAGAAATTCATAGACTACGTCTAAAAAGTTTGTGAAAGCTGACCAATAAGAGGAGTTTTATTCATGTAATATAACCATTTATGTGTGAGAAATACCTAGAGGCACCTATATTTGAAGAAATAAAGGTTAATAAAGTTAAAATTGATTATTCAAAGTCCAGGTAACCTATATATTATGTTGTTTGGGCATGGAGAGTAAACCTACAGTCTATAGGTCATGTATAAGCAATCAATATAATAACCACATTCTCGTCTCCTACACAACTCATGTGTGAAATAAGGCAGTTACAGAATCTGCCATAAAAACTCACGGTACTGAGTTACTGCTCCTTATCCTAGCCACTGCAAGAGTCTGTAAGGACCTCTCTGTCACAGCATCTTACTCTTCACGAAGACATATTCAATGACATCCCTAGCTGCTCTCATCTGCAGCTAGGCAGACATTTATCAAGGATATAAGAATCCATGTTAGTCGGATGGACCCCTCTGAACCATTTCTGTTAAGATTCCCGACGCACCTCTATTTCCCTGTTCAGACAGCCACTATATTCCTGTGTGCAAGTATTTCCAAGTTTTGGGGTTTTTTTTCCCCCTAGGGAAAGAAAAATGTACACTTGTCATTTTCTCAGTTGCACCTCCTTGATCTACCCCATGACTTTTTCTACTTCAAAACTGTCCTTTGTTGCTCAGTAAAGAGGGAACAGAACATGACTTTGAATGTACAGACACAGATTTTGGAAATATATTAATCTGACATTAAGAACACTATAGTTTTTCTGTTTTCAAAATGAAAACTTTGTGTATTACAGCAACTGTATTCCTGCTTTCACTTTATTTTGTATTTCTACAAATCAATTATGTATTTTAAGGGTAAAGAAAGATGAATGACAGAAACAGTTTTTATAAAGTCACAATATAAGGAATACGCTATATTGTGTTATCACAAAGCCAGGTTAGTATGTTTTTATCAAATAGACAGTTCTCACAAATTGCCTTGCAAATAAACAGTGTTAATCTTACAAACAGGAATTTGATTTCTTTGAACTTCTTTAAATTACCTTTACAATCTCACTTTTTTTGTTCTTATTAACTTTTTGACTACGAGCATTGCTAATATTTCCTTCTCATTCTTGTTTCCCTTTTTCTTCCTGAAAAGGTTCAACTTAGAGGTAAATTTACCAAACCTCTTTCGTAATCTTCAGCGCTGACATTATGATTAAAGAAGGAATACTGCATTATTAAAATCAGATGTTCCTACTATCACAACAAAACAAAACCTCTGTCTTTGGCACATTTATACACAACTTCTATGTGTATATCATGACATAAAATTAATCTACCTGGTATTTTCACTTGACTATAAGAGTTCAAGCCATATTTGTTAGATAAATGCCAAATAGAGGACAAAACATAGAACAGTTAAAAGTTATTAGGAAGGCTATAAATACTTTCTAGTATCTCAGTTTGCATATTGCTCATTTTCTAGGCTTGAATACAGAAACAGCAAAATCCATCAATGTTATTTATGATATGTAATAAATACTACAAGTCCTTTTTTTAAAATTAACTGTGATGTTTACTCACTATAAAGATTGCCTAGGGCAAGAGGACAAAGCAAAGCATCAAAATTCTCTGTAAATCTCAGGTGAAAGCAAAACATGCATAAATCCTGATGATGATCTCACAGCCTCTTGTATCAGGACAGTATCACATCACTACTGTCACTTCCATCTTTGTCACTTTTTGCTTAAAATAACTACGGTAAACAGCTAATTACCATTTTTAGAAATAATGCTATAACCTGGTATCTGGAGAGAATATCTATAAAGCACCTGCATTTGCTTGCTTTCCCAACTCCCCCAATCATTTCCCACATTTCCAGAAATCATATGCAGCCAACACGTGAGAGGGCAGAAGGATGCATAGCTGCACTCCTTCAGCAGGCCTATTCCCTGTGTTCCCACCACCTGCTGCCACTATCAAATACACTTGTTCACTTGTCCATGCTCCAACAGTCAAAGCGTACAGAAATACCTTGAAATATTTTTTTGTTATAGGTCTGTACAGTCATTTGTACAGATGAAATATAACATGCATCCAGTAAAGTCATAACTGATGTCTGCTTCTGAAAAATCACAGTACAGCTGGAATCTCATCCCAATTCAGTGACTTAGAAGCCACCTAAGCTACTCTTCTTCTATGATCAACGGAGAGGTAGGTCCAGGAGACAATACATACCTAAAGTAGATGGAATAGCTTGACTTCTGAAAGTATCTATCCCTCTTCTTTTGAAGTGGCCCTAGATAAGTAACTTGTGCTAGATGACAAACAAGCTAAGGTGAAACAAATTGGCATAAGGGCCAAACTACACCTTTAAGTAACGAACTTTAAAAAATACTATTCTTTGTTAAAATTGGCATTGGTACCTTTCTTACTTTGAGAACTCAACCTAATGTACATATAGGGATCTAACAACAGTTCTATTGATTAAAATACATTCGTACAAATGAGTTAAGCATAATTCTATCACAGTTAATTAAATCTTTTTAGGGAACACAGAGTTAGACTAGTATAGGGAACTTTTGAAAACCTTATCCCTGTATAGTCAATGTACATGAAGTTATGCTTATTTTAATAGTGCTAAATAAGACCATTATGCTCTAATATTAAGCTGAAACATCTACTATATTTTAATAATGAAATATAGATTGAGAGTGTAAAGAATGTAGAGTTCTATTATCCTACTATCAACATAAATCAGTAAATAAGAATTTAATTCTGATGTAGCAAACAGGAGGAAAACATGTAAGAAACTTAATAACAGACGCCATGTTCACAAAAGAACCAAATTTAAACTCTGTTAAGATGTTGAAATCCACTACACTTCATACACTATTGTATTGTAAGCCATCTCTATAAACATACATAATATACATTGTCTCATCAGGGTCATTTCAAACTGTCCTACAAAAAGTACCCTATCATTTCTAAAAGCTGAATATAGTAACCTTACAATTTGTGCTTGCTTGCACTTCCCTCAGGATGTATGACAGCACAACCAGCTCAGGGAACCTGATTCTCACGACACTTGGACTCTGACTTGCAGTCTAGAATCCAGAGTGTGGACAAAATTCTGCACTCAGTAAGAACACTCGTTCCATTACTGACCTCCGTCCAAACTCGTAATATCCTCGTGAAGCAAAAAAATGCTATTATCCACTTCTTATGGACAAGAAACCAAAAGCGTAATATTGAGGGCATGTCTAGAATAAGACAGATCTGGACCTATGTTAAAGGACACTCATGAGAGCACCCTGTTAACAAGGTCCTGTATTTCTCACATGGATTCTTTCTCACATGGATTCTTCCCCCCCTCCCCTTAAATACAAATGAGAATATTTGGTTTAAAAAAAAAAAAAAAAAAAAAAACAAAAACCACCCCCCCCAAAAAAATACCAACCACCCCCCCCCCAAAAAATACCAACCACCCCCCCCCAAAACCATACCAAAAAAGCCAACCCCATAGTTTGATGTGATTTCTTTATTTTACAATTATATTAATGGATTCATTTGCAGGTCATCATGAAACATCTACTGTTTAGAACTAGTCCAAGACTTTGAACAAGTTTAAGCCCAAGACACAGAGAGAGTATAATAATACTGCATCATACAGTACTACATCATGCAGTAATGTAATGAACTAAATTGTATTACTGGATACTATGCACTGTGCATAGTAGTTTGCAATTATTTTTATTACCTCTGCTCCGTACTTTAGAAGCTAATCATTTATTCAGCTTAAACTCCAACAATAGGTCATCAGTGTGTTTCTATTCCTTTGTCTGTACCTTTCTTTTCTTTCAGTGCCTGCAAAATGCCAACACATAATTTAATAATGAACTGCCAAGAAGATAGGTAAATGTTTACCCAGAAT
This sequence comes from Gymnogyps californianus, assembly GCF_018139145.2. NCBI lineage: Eukaryota > Metazoa > Chordata > Aves > Accipitriformes > Cathartidae > Gymnogyps > Gymnogyps californianus. The sequence goes on along the minus strand of NC_059474.1, from coordinate 22,784,927 downwards.
TTTCCAGTCTGAATATCTTTCTTTTAAATTCTCTTAGCCCCCTCTAAGGCTGTGTGATAAACCCTTAAATTCTCTTAACCCCCTCTAAGGCTGTGCTATAAATCATGAATCTATTCATAGCCTGGATCATTAATGAGTAAGTATATTCCTTCCTTTAAAAAGAGCTAGCAAAGGCGTAACATTGCCTCATTTTCCCCCTTCACTGTCAATTACACACAAAGTCACAGAATAAGCTTCTCACAAATCAGGCTTCCTAGCTCTTGAATTATGGAAAAGTAGAGAAGATGGGCACTATTTCATTTGTGCTCGAAATACTTAAGCCTCTTTTGGAAAGAAAAGGTTTCATGAAAAACAGAGGATTAGTCACAAAACTGACATTTCCTCTGTTTACTCTTTACAGTGTAGGTCAGCTGTAGGTGTTTGCTAGACTGATTCTGAATTTAACTTGGGATGTTGATTCATGGAAACAGAAATCAGTCTGATTTGGAGAATGGGGTATTTTTTGGTTGGTTTGGTTTTATCATTGTTATAACAGAGAAAAAAAAACCCTTTGGGAGACCAGTGTCCAAAATGTCATACAGACATGTACTGCTATTCTATGGGACAGGGAAATTCAGTAAAATCTTTCCTGTCTTCACTGTCTTACCTTTCACCATATATGCTCAGACCTTCAAATATTTAAGGTTTTATGGCAGAAGTTAATAATTTAAAAAAAACAAACCACCAAACAAAACAACACCAACAAGAAACTAATAGTAACATACTTGTAGATCTCCAACACTTTCTGCAATCCAGCAGAAAGAACAAAATTTAAATAATGTTCAGTCTCTACATTTTCTTAATATTTGACCCCCTAGTGCACAGTAGTATCTGACTCCTACTATATTAGAAAAATAAACTGGTTTCGTGGAAAAAACAGAGACTGAAATGAAAATCTAGAAATCTTCACACTGCCACTGGGAAGGTAAGACTAAAAACTCAGAGCACGATAACTGGGACTAGAATACAGATACTATAGGACTCCAAGGTACCTTATATGTCAGTAAAATTCCCATATATGTCAGTATATATATTCTACTGCCTCATCAAGAAAAGTTCTCCCTCCAAAAAAACAAACAATTTAACAGATTGCCTTTATTTGGCTTTCAAAACAGCTCTTCATAAAGCCAATATATAAGTGATTATTTTAAGGTTCACTAGATTAATTTATTTCATCAGAATCTTTATGTTTAAATAAAAGAAAAACTGGGGAGAAAAAATTTTGGAAGCAATTGTTTCCATCACAGGTTCTCTTTGTTTTATTCCTTTATTTCTTCATATTAGTTAGCTAGCCTATGCTTCATGTAAGAGTCCCTTCAAAATCATTCCAAATATAAGCATAGGAAAAAAAGTAGGCAGTCCTAAAAGCATAGAAAGATGCAGCTTTCCTGTCTATATCCCCCAGTGTCTTAAAAGTGCACTGCTTTTGATGAAGAGGAAGAGGAAGGTAGAGAGCATCAGTTTTACTTGACAAAGTTATCCCAAAATATTTTTTCAGTTATTTAACAAAAGACTTCACCAGAAACTAGAGTGCTAGAATGATTAAAAAATAGCTCTTCTTTCTGAGTTCCAAAGAAAATTCTAGGGGGTAAAGAAAGAAACAAAGAAAGAAAAAAGAAAAAGCCAGAGCTTTAACTGTTCTCCTTTTCTATGAGAAAAGTCCTGCTTAAAAGCTAGGCCTTTCCTTTGGGAGACAAAACAAATACCTGCAGTTTTCCACTACAGAAAAAAGTGGCAGGCAGAAAGATGTACTTACTACAAGCTGGATTTCCTTTTCTCATGAGATTGTTCCTTTTCCTCCTCCAGATTACAAGCTTACAATGCCTTACAACATGGGATACACATTACAACCTATCAGAAACTTACTGCAGTCAATAGTCAGATTGCCTAATTTTTGAGCTAGACACTCACTGACAGCATATGCCTCTTGGATCTGCAATTCTTTCTTACTAGTCTTGTGATGAACTATAAACTGTTGATTGCAACCTATAACACCTGCCTTGTAAATAAACAAACTGTCCCCTCTATATGTTTTTAAAAAGTTTGAGGTGAATCTCTATTATGTCAAAAATAGGAAAGGCAGCAAAATGCTTTCTTCAGAGATTCCAGGACTCTGAGACATGCCCTTGGTCCAGATTAGCATGGCTTTGATGATATTTTGAAAATGTGAAAAAAATTACCAGCTCAGTGAGGATTTTAGAAAGGCTGGAGATGGATTTCCTAGGAAGATAAAGATAAAAAAATGAGGTACTAACGTTTCTAGACATGTTCTTATTCAATCGCTTCCCTTATTCAGGACTTTTTCTACTGTATACCATAGGATTTCTTTTCTCTGTTATGGTTGTGAAATTTGAACAGAAATACTATAGATTCAGCATTCAGATTCTTTGTGTTCTGCTGTCTTACAGTACACAGCTTCAGAATGATGCCTAATTATTACTGAAATCCCTGTTTCTATCCATAAACTAAAAATGTGGTTTCTGATTTGAAACACTCCTACCACACTGTGAATACTGTGGTCTCGAAATGGAAGACATGATCTACCACATTTTGATTTACGTAGAAGTAGTTGGGGAGTATACTCTTAGGCAAAACTTGTAATTTAGACTTTAAATGCTAAGGTGCCTTTAAAAAATTTTAAAAACCTTCTTCGGAGCCTGAATAGTCTTTCTGACTTTTTTTAATACCAAAAGTGCTATAGTATGTGTTGACCTTTTGTAAAGGACCTTTCTGTATGTGAATACATGTTGTATGTACAGTAGCATTCTGCACATAAACTCCTAGTGTCCCTCCATGTACTTGTTAAGGCATTCACTAACATTGATAAGAGCTGTAGATTTCATTATGCACAAAGAAACCTTCTCAAACATATTAATGTTAATATTAAATTAGTACTAAAGATTATGAGCAGTAATAAAAAAAATGTTTGATTTTCAGTAAAGGCAAGATGCATTTTATGACTTCAGGTTTAGGGGCATTTTCTGACCATCCCTTACACTGAATTTATCAAGCTTATAATGATAAATGCATGTTGTCATAATCTTTCACTGTCACAGTGTACTGCTGACCTAACAGCATCCACTCTTGTAAAACAGAACTGCAATCAAAAAGTTCAAAATTAATAGCTGTGAAATCTCAAGCACTCATAAGCATGTGTTTTTATCACTTCCATGCTGTGCAGATTGGGTACTCTTGTTATTTATTATTTGTGACAGTGAACAATTCCCACTTGCTTTAGTGAAAAAGTGAAGAGCTGTTTGCATAACTAGCAAGGTGAAAAAACAGATTTCAGACTGTTGGAATCATTTCACAAGAACAATGTACACAGACCAGAAGACAGCTTTCTTTCAGAGCACTATAATGTGCTGACTATAATGTGTTATTCTACCTTCTATGTATCCCTTGTTTAAAAGCAGCTCTTACAGTATGCTCTGCATCTGTGAAGAGCCTGAAATGATGGAGTCTTGGTACAGTACAGGGGCTCCTATGTACTCCAGTAGTCACCCTCATCATCTTCACACTGGAAAAATGTGAATGTTTATAATGTCTTAATGTTGTAATCTGCATATATGGTATACGGTTAGTACGTGGTCTGCAACTGATCCAGAGAGTACTCTGGCATCTGCCCTCACAACAGCTAGCCCACACACCACCAAGCTAGAGTGAAGCACTACTTCCTGCTGCAATTTGTCAGACACATTCCTCTCCCCTCTGAGTCAAGCAGTAGAATATGTGATTTTACAGGTAAATACTTGTTTAAGTATCAACAGTACCTTATCTCCTAAAGAAGTGACCGTTTTAAGAGGAGAAGCTAAAGAAAAAAGCGTGGTGATTATGTTTTCCTGAAGATTTTTCTTTTCTTCATTTCTTTTCAGAAATGAAACATGGAGATAGTATCTCCAAACAGTATATATTTCGAATTAAAAAGGAAAGGTTAAAGATAGTAACTGTAACGGTATTACAAAATGTCTCCATCTGATTTAATATTAACGTACAGGAAAATCTATCATAGATCAGGACAGCAAGTAAGATTTGCCTGTGGGCAGTACTATTATCAGCGCACAATTAGTTGCAGATTGGAGACACTAGCCTTAGATCTGTTCTCATGCCAGTAATCTGTTTCTTAGCTGATTGAAAACCAACGGCTCTTGATGAAATGCTATTTATTTAGCTACAGACAATTTGATTAAATGAAGGGTAATAATAACAAAACTAGTAATGCCCAACATGACATGAAATGGTGTAGGTCATATTTTAATTGAGACATTTCAGTGAAGAATACGAAATTATGAAATGAAACAGGGTATGTTACATGAGAAGCTTTTATGGCAAAGTCATTTTCTTTCGATTAAAAAAAAAAAAAACACATTGTGAACACTAAAAAGAAGTCTTTTCTACTGTCAATTACTATAAACCCATCACAAAGTATGAATTCTTAGTCCTTAATGCTAAGTCTTTCAAATTCTTGGACTTATTTCATTTTTTTTTTCTTTGATAACAGATGGATTTTCTTTTATCCTCAGTAGTTTGCATCAATAGTAGACCATGAAGTCTTATAAATACATAAAGCCTTTTAGAAACATTTGATAGAGTGACACTTTAGCCAGTCTTTTCACATTTCTCCAAGAAGGTTACTCTATAATTTGAAGAGTTCATTCACTTTATATATTTAATTAAGAACTAGTAAAGAACAAATACATAAATTTAGCATTCAAAGTTCCTAGAAAGGTGCACTAATATTCAGTATTAGAAAGTCCAAGATGAATTTTCAATTCGTTCAGCAGTGTCTGAAGGGCCAGTTGAATATAACATCCTCCAGTCTCCTTGAATGTCACATAAGTGATAAAATATTTCTCAATATAACGAAAACAAAATCTTCTCAATTTATTCTGCACAGAGGAATTTCACACTGTTGTTTATCTTTTCTTCTGCACTAAAGAACAACTAAAAAAATCCAGAATACTAGCAACATTTTATAAATAAATAAAGAACTGGTGTTGCACAAAAGAGATAGGACAAACTATATAACTGTCCAGTGATCTCTACAAAACACAGAACTGAAAAGGCAGTGCCGTTTTGCAGTTACACAAGTTTCCTTCACTTCCAAACTAAATTTCTCTTGTATATTTTTTTAAATTCATGTAAAAAAGCACATAAAAACACTGCAAGCAGCAATCTTTTTAGTAACATACAGTTCCACATATGGACTTGGAGAATTTAAACAGGATGAGTTACTGTGCTGCACCAACCTATACTGGTTTCATATCTGCTCAAGGGAGCTGCCAGCGTCAAGTCTGAACCTACTGAATGAACCCACCCGTTACATAAACCCACATCCTGGTGAAACACCTACTGCACCTCGGTGGTAGTTCTTTGTCATTCCTATAAAGTACTACTCCCATCTGCACTGTTGTTAGATATTTCAGATATGTTATTCTATTCTATTTTATATGTATGTAGTAATAAATTGGGTGAAATACATGACCCAGACTACGTGTTGTAATTTCTAGGAAAAACACTCATAGTTGAAAGCCACCATGAAAATGGGTACTGCTCTGTTTCACACCCATTGCTGTCACTTTTACTCATATGAATTAATACCTGCTCTAGAAATAGCTGAACTTCATTCACATTCAGAAAAATTCCATTAAAATAAAGTGATAGATTCAGGCCCTTAAGTTGCAGGAAGCAGAATAAAACCATCAGTATATAGTCAGAGGAGCCTTCTGAGCGAATTTTCTAAATCTACGTGACAGATCTTACCCAAGATCTGGGCTGAGGTTCAGTGGCTGAGCATGTAGTGACCTGTCGTAAGATTTCTAGTTTCCAGTGCAATTATTCCTTCTGTAAAAGAACTCACAACATTACCTGAAAATGAAACAAATACTTCTCTCTCAAAGAAATCAATTACTGTCCTTCTGTAAACTTGTGCTGCAACTGGAATGTAATTACATGCTCATTGAAAATAGCATTTTTCTGATTCAAAAAAATGATGGATATCCTCTTTCACTATCACGCAAGGCACACGTTATGTCATTATAACCAATTTAGAACACATGGATGGAGATAAGGAAACCGATTCACCATTTCATTACTCAAATTTTATGACAATGTAACTTCACTTAGAACAGGAGTGACATGATGGAGAATGAGACCAAGTGTACATTGAAACCAGCAGACCTAAAAGTTGTTAACAGTAAAGGTGGTTAAAGGGACCACTGGTTACAGGGACTTAAAATATCACTGTGAAAATGTTGGGGCCAGGTGAAGTAACCAATACTTTAATTTGCTGTTATTTTATTATCTATATTTCCATTCTTGTCTGTCATCTTCAGAAAGCTTGCAAACTACTGAAGTATTTTCTCTTGTTAAATATAGCATTTAAAAAAGGACTCCCAAATAAATTAAACATCTTTGCCTAAGCAAATGGACGGATTTCATCTGAAAGACAAAGTTTTGCATTATAAAGTGGATATGAATTTTCAGGCCAAGTCTTTCTCATAAGTATGCCTACAAGGGGTAACACACAACCTACAAATAAACACCATGACCTATCAGGTAACTGAACAAAGGTAGCTTGCCATATATACTCTTGCTATACCATTATTTTGAGTAAGAATGTGTTTAATACTAAAATCGTACTTTTTGAAATGTCATTAAAGCCACATCATTCCCAGAACCCATTACAAAGATAATTTTACATTTGGATGTAATACATGATGAAAACCTACTCTGTTATTTTGCAAATTATACATATATACATGCCGATAAGTTAAATGCGGGAGATTTGATGCATAACATCCAAACTGATAAACTGATCTTCTGTATCTATGTTTTGTTTTAATATAAAGCAATCCCTGAATACTATATCACTTGATTTAACTTACAGCAATTGATATTAGTTAAATTTGATTGGCTTTTGTGGAACTGCCTGTAGTTTCACCTAACATGAAATAAACATCAGCCTGAGAGGTCTGAAGATGCATGGAAATTCAGTGAAGCTAACTGCTGTCAGTATTGTTTCTGTGAAAAGAGGAACAGTTTGTGTCAATTCAAAGATGACTTGTTAACCTAATATTAGTATATATGTGAATATCTGCACATGCATGTTCTATTAATAGGCATGTGTATGGCACACACATTTGAAAATTGTGCTTAAGTTCTTACTGGAAAAATAATTTTCAACCTTGCCAAAATGCACTACATTCACAGAGTGCTTAGTTTTATTTTAATTATTGTTTCTTTAAGTAAACCAAAGGATTTAGTGATTGCTTTTTTATTTGGCCTTGAGCTGCAGCTACAGAAGAGTGTCCCAGAAGACACCCAGCTCTTGCATCATACACCCTGTCTGTGCAGCTCTGTGCAGATATCTCAGAAATTTTAGGATATCTGAACTGACACTAGGATGCATATGTTTAGATAGCTGAATCACACCCAGAACACCATGACAGTCTCCATAATTTCCTTTAGTTCATTTTTCAGCATAACACTGAACTCAGAAACGCAATTCTACATCAAGTTGTATCCCTGTACAAGTATTGTCCTGATAAAGGATATTTTCCCCAAGGATAAGTCTCTGAGAATGTGTTAAAGCAATTCTGCCTCACATGGATTTGGTATCTAAAGGAAGTAGGGGCTACTTCTCATATTTTACACTGCTCCGGGGCTGAAAAGTCTTTGACATCTATACATGGATAGAGAGAATAAATTATGGCAGTCCCTCCTGCTTCTCTCTGAGAAGTGCTACCACAGAGAAAACATTTGGCACATACCACAAAAGACACACATTTCCTGGCCACAACCCCAGCCAAGAAACTACTTTTGAGTGAGTTTATGGAGGATTCTCCATAACCATCATGTGACCATGTAATGCAGGAATTTTTATCCTGTCAGGTGACAAATATTTTGTTACTTACAATGTGGTACCATAAAGGAATTGGTTCAGACAAGGCTGCAAGATAAAATTCTCTCTGAATTTTTGGCAGATGGAATCAGTATTTCTGTATTCCAGTTCTACCACATATTCTATGAGTGATTTTCGGCATGTCAGCTAGTACCTACCTTCTGTACCCAGTCTTAAAAAATAGACTTTACATTATCTATAATTTGACTTTATAGTATCTGTAGATAACAAAAGACCCTATATCAAATACTTTGATAAATATTAATTTTATTGCTTCCCAATACTCCAAGAATGCTACTTGCAACAACACATTTCTTTCATTCGAGGATTACAAAGCCATTAGGTTGTTTGATTCAGAAAATAAAATCTGTAACAAAATCTCATCTGACAGAACATTTGCCTTTAAAAAATATACTTACTCTTGTCAGTAGTTAATAAGGTAAATTAAGTTTTGAAAGACAAACATAATGCTTTTCTTCAGCTCCTGATAATTGTGTCATTTGTGATCCACTCTGAGTAAAATTAAACTATACTTTTGGAGTTATGCTGTAGCATTTTACAAGCTAATGATTGCAAAACAGCTGTGTTACCTAAATGAGAGGATTGTTTGATTGATATAAACAATAAAAAAAAAAGCACATCACTTTTACGTACCTTTCAGTTTTAAGTGTGGCCAGAATATTGTTTCTGTTCAAACTTCTAGAAACCAAAACTTTTACTCTTAAGTTTTCCCATCTTCTCCTTCCACAAAAAAGTAATAATAAAGTGGTTCCTCCACACTGCTCATATGTTATATATCAAACTTATTCCCTATTTTTTAAATACAGTCAAAAGTTGCTCTTAATTGTAATTTTACAACTCTTGTCAATGAAAATGGGCACATAAGAGTGAGCAAACGACTCATGTTAAGCACAGTTCCACACAGTTGGACAACTCCAATGTGTGTCACTGACATCATTCAGGAACTTGACTAACCGGTACTTTGGTATAATCACCTTTTGAGATTTTGACGTCTGTTCGTGACCTGCTCTCAGTTAAATATTTATAGAGGAAATTGTACTAAAATAAGAAATGAAGAAGTTTTAAATCCTCCTTTGTCTTCTTCTACTGTTGTAAATCACATTTTAGATGCCCCAACTAACCTTAGTTACTCCAGCATTAGTGTGGTATTTTGTCATCCACAACAGCAAAATAAAAGTGACCTCGGGAAATCTCTGTTGCCTGACGTGTATGGAATACAGTAAGTCAGATCTAGCTTTTTCATAATATGTGTATGTTCTCTCCCCTCTCCTTAGACATTTTTTTCACAGAAGTCAAAAATCAAAGGGACCCTATAATTTTATCTCGTCTGCTGTTTTACTCAGACCTTAGCTTCACAAATTATTTTTACTTACATTTACTTAAGGTTTAAAAGTTTCAAACTGTGCAACTTAGTACAAATAAAAAACACAAAAGGATACCGGATATAGGTGAATTTCATTTTTACTATTTACCTAACGACATGCATTTTGTAGGATAGGAAGCTAGCAAGGCTTGATAGGACTGGGTATTCTGAGATCAACTGAAAGAAAATAATTTAAAATATTTTTAATAACAGTATTTTAAATGTTCTCCTTATACTGCTACTGGGCCATGCAGCGTACACTGTTAGAATAACTTGAATTGCACAGTCCACATTACCAACACACTTTTCATTAAACTGCATAGTCAATGAACTTCACCTACACCTATATGAATGTCGGAGTTTTCTTTTACAATCTTGATTCAAAAACTGAAATAATGCGAATTTATATACAAAAATAATAATAATCAGAAAGTCTCTTTTGATTCTGGATAGTAACTGTTGGTCTATTTTTTTGTTTGTTTTAATTATTGATTAAAATGAATATATAGTATACGCTAGCAAAGTCCGAAATCTGATAAAAGACAACTAATCTGCTCTTCCAGGAAAGAAAAATCAGGGGAGAAAAATACAGAAATAGCATTGCCTCAGCACACAGTGAGATAAAAAAACCTAAAAATGTAATAAATTTTTAAAAAATGGAGAAAAGTAGAACATAAATTACATGGAACATATTACATGCAGCCTAAGACTGAAAAAAGGATACTGTTTTGCAGCTTTAACAGTTTCTAAATATTTATTGGAAGCAGACTTGCTTAGAAAACTTAGAAAACCAGCCTGCTAAATACTATACTGAATTGCTCATATGTCTGTATCAATATTTCCTGTATATATAGTCAAAGAAAATGAAAATTATGTGTGCTGTTAAGATTAGTAATTAAATACTAAAATGTTCAGCAAATATAGTGAAGAGTTCACAGTGCTTGTGAAGGATTTAGTTAATTGACTCATAAGCACAATGCTAACTACTTCTGAAGTCTGTTGATTTTCTTTTATATTTTAATACAAAACTAATTCGATAAGTTTTACATCTCAAAGTAGCCCAGCAGATCACTAACTACATAAACCTTCTAAAACTTTTGAAAGAAAATCCTTAAAGGAAAATGTGCGTGAAGCTGCAGGATAGGTATTTCTCTGAAACACAGCTGACAGTTGGTCAAACTAGCAAATATCCCAAATACTAGAAAACAAGGCAACTAAACATAAAAATTAAAAAAAAAAAAAGAGAGAGAAAGAAGGAGAAACACACTCAGAAACACACTGCTACAGTACAAAGACTGGCACAGCAACAGTCAAACTGCTAACCGTGGTTATAACCCAGGTTCATATCGGTATGTACAATGCCAGAGAGCTGTCCGAGTTGATAAATCAGATTCTATCCTTTTAAAGATGTTTCTTGCTACCCCTTGCCTATAATAGTACAGTTCTTTACTTATTCAGAGCATGAATCCTCCTTTACTCAGATCCTGTCCCTTTTGGCTCTGTACATCTCCTGGGAGTGCAGAATGATTCAGTGGTAACTTAGTCATTTGCGCACCGTACAAGACGATTTTACTGAGGAGGAAAAAAATAAAGGCTGCACTTGTCAGTGGAACACTTTGTGTTAAATAAAGATAATTGAGGTATCAACAATCCATCTATTTAATGTTTAATTAGCCCCTCTTTCATCATAATTTGTTACTGAAGGTCAAATGTGGGTCACTTTTAAAAACTAATTGTAAAGTATTTAATATAATGCAAATTGAGAACAGAAAATTGAAATATAATTCTGTACACTTTGCACCAAACAGCATTAAAGTTAAATGTACGAAAGAAGTCGCCAATGTAAATGTTTATAGTTAATGACAATGTTCCCATTTTTTTTCTCTACATTGCACTTAGTGTTACCATAACATGGTTATTTTTATGATTATTATACTGTAGGACATTTGCTTAGCTGAAAATTGTGAAAAACTTTATTCTTGAAAGTTGCTTTGTGATCATAAAAAGCAGTCTTTCTGATAAGCCTCTGTGTGTATGTGTGTGTCTGTACATAAGCAAGAAAAAAGATGATGCTTTCCTGCATGGTTAAACTGATTGCCCCCTTAATGGATGAATTTTGGGTCCTATTAAGGCTGCTGGTTATATGTGCATATTTATGAGGAAATTGACCCATTTAGTTTATAGATACAATTCACTGACATGATAACCAACTAGTCAAAATGCTTCAACATTGCAACAGACTGCTTAATTTTGAAATGTTATGAAACAAATTAACTGGCTACTGTACAACGAATTTTTTCATAAATTAATTTCTACATATTTCATTTTCATGGAAATAAGACTTTACAGGAAACGCATCTAGTTTTAACTAGTGTGTCAGGACACTCTGGTATGAGAAACATTTTTCTTCGCTAAACAGTACATTTCCAATGAGACAAAGCATAGGGATAATTCATAAAGGGTTACAGAATTGGCCAGGAAGCCAATACCCCAAGCAAAGAAATAATGCTGCTCAGAAATTCCTGTACTGGTTCTGCTAATTCTACTGATGGTGACCAATATCTCTTAAAAAAACCAACCAACCAACCAACTAAAAAAAAACCCCACAACTGCAGTGTGTTAAGTAGTCAATAATCATTGTTTGTTGAGCAGAGCCAGTAAAAAAGAAACCAAGATAATACGATGGCCAAAAGATGTAAACATATAAACAGGGTTTAAAAGGCCTGTTCTTCAAACAGTGTTTGTTAACATGCTAATCTCATGTTTGGGATTAAAAGTTTCAGTGAAATAAACCTGCTCATATGCCACTATTTTGCACTGTGAAACAAAGTGGAAAAAACAGCATATATTATAAAGATATATCTGTAACTAACATGAGAAAATAAAAAATTATTTACAATTAAAATCTATGATTAGAATTATGATTAAGGATGCAACCCTCCAAGCTGCTAAGTGATTCCTCTTAAGCACTGAGCTTTCCTTATCTTTAGCTGTCTTTGCTGGAGGTTAGTAGTATCCAGGCTCCTCACAGGTAATGTGCAGCACCCAGAGAGTTCAGATTTTAAATCTGTGATCCAGAAAAACACTTGCTTAAACTCATCCCCATTCAGCAAAACACTTCTGTACAGCTTTAACTTCTGGCAAGTGATTAAGACCTGTGGAATACTAAGTGTTTTAAACATTTGTTTGCCATTAAGCGTATATGTTAGTGCTTTACTGAATAGGAGAGGATTGATTAATGGGAGGCTAAAAGAATATTTCAGAGTAATACCATGCTAAGTAAGAAAAGAATAGGAGTCAAACTTGTGAAAGATCTCAAAAAGTGACAATGAAATGTCAAAAGTCTACTGAATACAGAATTTAGTTTTAAACTTTATATAAAACACCTGATGTCAAGAAGGAGGAGAGTTACAAATTGTTTGTAGTTTTCTCCACCGAAGTTCTCCTACACAGTACTGTATCAAACAAGATGTATTCGGGAACTTATCTAAGAAATTCAATGCATTACCTTAAAAAAGAAGTATCAAATAATCAGAATGAAAACAACTTGCATTCACTAGGGTACACCAGTAGGTCACGTAAGTGGAGACTTTATTTCCTGACTGCTATATTGTAGATATACGAAAGTATCAATTACTAATTCTAATTACACTAATGGGAAATTAGTATTGCTCTCATCTCCAATAACTTAGAGCAGGTACGTTCTGCTGTGTCCACTTATTTGTTCTAAAACTTTATACACCTTCTAATATCTCCTTTGAAGAAAGGGGACTGCCAATGAGTAAATAAAGGCAGCCTTAGAGATTTCAACTAGTCTCCCTATCACGGTCACATCAATATGCCACTGGTTCACATGTACAGCTGAACTATGTAACAATCTGATATACACCACATCAGAACCCTTTATCTATAACTGCTTCACATTTCTCTCTAAACAGTGTGCTGAACAAGAGCTCCACGTGATTTGGGTGTTAAAAATCTTAATGTGTTTTGCCTGATAAACTGAGAAATGCTCCACTGTCGAAGTTTGAGATGTGAAAAGTCTACATCTTGTCTATGCAAATAAGTCTTAATATCTCCGCTATTATGCAAAAGCGTGAAGAAAACTATATAAATATCACTCAGCAGTAAGCTGGCAAGTACCCATAGGAAAGCAGTAACAGAAGTTTTGTGCCTGATAGTCTCTCCTATAAAGTCTGTTATTTAGCACTACCTTTACTGTTTTCTTGGACACTTTCCTTAACTTAAGTGCATGCTTTACAAGGGTGCAAATACTTTCTACATATTTAAAAATAAAAAGACAAGGCATTAGAATATTGGCTATAAACTACTCAGGTAAACTAACCTTCATAACAAATTAAATATTTAGCACAGGAGAACTATTGACACTGAGAAACTGGTTTTGTAACAAACTAGACAAATAATGGAGCAATTCAGCGTGTAATTCTTTCAGTTTGATTGTTGCAAGTAAAAGTGTAATAAAGCCATTTTCTTCTACTAAGAAGTCTTCTAATGTATTGTGTATCAAAATATATCCTTGAAAATTGTTAAGTAATTCAAAACATATTTCTGTAATATAACCTTAAATAAGTTTTTTATCAAGCAAAATAGTCATTTGTATGGTGTAATCCTTTACCATTCCTACACTTAGCATGCAAGTCATTCTTTTACACTGAAAATAAATTACACTTTGACAGTTTATGATTCATATGTTTAGATGAATTGCAGCAGCAAGAAAGAAGTAGTATCTGATTAGCATATGTTCCACTGCTACTTTGTTATTCCAGTGTTCACTAAAACCGCATAATCTACTATGTGCTTAATAAGCCTTAGTAGATGGAAGCTTAGGAACTTTCTTAGTACTTTGTATTTTATACGGACTATTTTCAGACTGAAATCGTGAAGTACTCTCCAGGACAGCGTTAATGAAATGTATCATCCAGAAACTACTGTGTCAAACGTTCTATAAATCTATATCATTTGTAAAACAACATACACAAAAACACTGGCAGATAGTACATCAATCACACTTTTTTTGGTGATCTGGAAGACTGAGTGGCTCATACAATTCATTTTCTTTTACAGTATTTTAAGTGTTTCTGAGCAGAATGCAAATACTGGCAGCACATTGTAAAACTTCAATTGTAGTAGACTAGCAGACGTTCCAAAGTATAAAAAAAAGTCATAGTGTACCATATTTGCATGTTAAAAAGTTGAAAAGAAAACATTTTTGTCGAACTAGTCAGAATTTCCCTGTTCCAGACTTGGCTCTGTATTTACATGAATCAGTATTCATTTATCTCTAGATTCTTGTATAACATGTACTGTAGCTAAGGAAACATTCAGAATATTATTTTACATGGAAAGATGTAATGGAAATCACCAGGTGTTAAGTGTCTCATTTTACTATCACGCAAAAAGTACTCCCCCAAAGAAAAGTGACCTCTGTTCAGGCTACATATGTGTCTTATAAAATAAACAAACCGGATGCTTTCACTTAGGAGCTTGATTTTCCTCTATGCTATCCCTATTTTATTTCAAGGACTGTAAAGACGCCCCTACCATCGCCAGTTTTAGGCTGTCGGAGCTTTACTGAACCGATCCCGGCCAACACAGCCGAGATGAGAGCCAGGGACTTGTGGCACTCCTGAAGCGTGGCGCCCCTGAAGACCTCGCTCCAAGAGGTCTCTCGGCTGTCCCACTCTCTACAGGCAGAGCTGTGCAGCAGCTGGGCTGGCAAATTAGGGCCTCTCAGCTTGAATGAATGAATTTCATGTGATATACGGGGGGGGAGGACCAATGAAAACATACTGGGGTGCGATTCTAAGCTCACTAATATTTATGCGTATTCAGAGCAACTGCTTTGAGTGCAGTCTCTGTGGTGTAAATCAGACCGCAGATCGGCTTTGTAGATTATTTCAGCATTTTGGTCCTAAAGAACGATCTGGTAATTACAGCCATTAACGCTTCAGCACGGCGGCTGCAAATCCACTCTCACCCACTGCTTGAGGAAGCGTCAGGCAGGCAGCAACCCCCTTTCCCCAAAACACCTGGCAACCGAGGCGAAAGTTTCCCCCTCAGCCGGAGCTCACTGTCTTTAAGGCCGGGCAAGCATCACGGCGGTGGAAGCGCCCGCTGCGAGCGGGATCGGCGGCTGCAGGCGGGGCCGGGGAGGGGCGGCAGGACCGCGGGGGCGGACGGGGGACCGCGGCCTCGCCGGGTGGGGGCTCCTGAACCCCCAACCGCCGCGACTGGCCTGCGGGCGGGCGGCTGATAAAGGCATCTCAGGCTGCCTTACAGCTCGCCGTCTGGGCTGACGACCGAGTGAGTCCTCGGTCCGCCCCCCGCCCCCGCGGCCGGCTGCCGCTGCGCCTGCGGGGGTGGAGGGGGGGGGGCGCCGCGCCCGCCGCCTCGGCGGGGCGGTCCCGCCGGCGCCCCCGTCGGTGCGGCTGCACGGACGGGCTGGTTGGCTGCCGGGTCTGAAAAGCGGAGGGTCGGATAAAAACGATAATAGTAAAGATCTCTAACTCTCCTTCCTGAGTGCTGTGTGTTGGTCCGGGCACCTGGCTGCCTGCGGGGGGGGGGGGGGGGGCGGGGACACGAGGCTGAACGGGTCACTGAACCTGACGGTCGTGTCTGCTTGTGCCGGTGTGGGAGGCGGGGGGAGGCGGGGGGAGGCGGGCATCGCCGCTCCCTCGCCCGGTGTATGTGTGTGCATGCGTGTCGGGGGCCCCTCGGGGGGGTGCGCGGACCGCGGCGGCGCGGGGCGCAGCGCTCTTACCTGCTTGCTGTACTTGCTGCTGGCCTGGCAGCTGTACTCGGAGCAGTGGTCCGACCCGATGGAGATGTTGTCGCCGGCGCCCACGAAGGTGTTGGCCGGGGGCAGGTCCTGCACGGCCTGGTGCTTTTTGCCGGCGGTGGGGGACTGCGGGTGCAGCTGGACGGTGGGCAGCGGCGAGCTCGACTTGTAGTGCCTGGCCAGGTCGGGGCTGCCCGGGCCACCGTTGACCGAGCGGTACCGCCCCATACCCGGGCTGTCCGAGAGCTTCTCGTTGACGCTGTCGTAGCGCTGCCCGTTGGGCTTGGAAGCCTCGACGGTGACAATGCTGCTGTAGAGGGGCTGCTTGCCCTTCTTGCCTTTCTTGTCCTTCTTGGGCTTCTTGGCCTTGTCGTGCTGCTGCGGGGTGAAGAAATCCTCGTGGTCCTTCTTGCCGGCCTCATAGCCGTGTTTGCCCTTGGAGCGGCAGTAGCGGGCCATGACCACCACCAGGATGAGGAGGATGACGGTCATGACACCAGCCACCACACCGATCACTATGCTAAGCCGCTGCTTGCTCAGCTCGTAGCTGGGGTCACCGGCGATATCCTGGGCCAGGGGTGTGTGGAGGCTGCGGGCCACCTGGCTCTCCACCACGGTGGCGTTGGACAGGCTCTCGTTGACAAAGACATGGAGCAGGGCAGTGGTGGACTGGGGGGGCTGCCCGCTGTCATTCACCTGCACCACGAGGCGGTGCAGGCCGTAGTGCTTGGGGGCCAGCTTGCCCACCAGTGACACCACGCCGCTGGCGGGGTCGATCTCAAAGAGTTTGAAGGGGTTGCCTCCAACAATGCTGTAATTGAGGTCGGCATTGAGACCGGTGTCGGCGTCGGTGGCAACCACTGTGGCCACCACAGTGCGCATGTTGCTGGAGGGCGGCAGCACGGTGTAGGAGCTGTTGCTGGGGAAGGTGACCGTGGGCGCGTTGTCGTTCTCGTCCATCACGAAGAGGGACACAGTGGCAGTGGCAGAGCGCGGCGGCTCGCCTCCGTCCACTGCCTTCACCTTAAAAGTGTAGCTGGTCTGCTGCTCCCGGTCAAAAGAGACAGTGGAGAAAATGGTTCCAGTGTCGTTCTCAATGGAGAAGATGCCGGCTACCTGGTCATGGTCACTGGGCTGGATGGAGAGACTGAGCTCAGCATTGTGGCCCTTGTCGAAGTCCATCACGGTCACCATGCCCACGGGGCTGTTGGGCTGCAGGTTCTCCTTCACGTAGAAAGTGAACACGTCCTGCATGAAGCGCGGCTCATTGTCGTTGCGATCCGCCACCCGCACCACCACCGTGGTGGAGCCCTGCAGTGACGGCACCCCCTTGTCCCGGGCCGTCACCTGGAACTCATAGGTGTCCCGTTGCTCGCGGTCCAGCACCGCCTGCACCGACACGTCCCCAGAGTCGGGGTCGATGCTGAAGATGCCACCCGGTGCCTCTGAGGAGAGGGGCGAGGCCTCCAGGGAGTAGGTGATCTCAGCGTTCTTGCCACTGTCCGCATCTGTGGCGACCACCGTGGCCACCCTCTCACCGGGCAAGTTGTTCTCTGGGAAGGAGACCTCCAGCACGGCCTGGCTGAACACGGGAGGGTTGTCGTTAGTGTCCCCGACCCGCACCAGCAAGGAGTTGTTGCTGGACAAGCTGGGGCTGCCTGAGTCCACTGCCACGATCACCACGTTGTAGTCGCGGACAGCCTCGTAGTCCAGAGGGGCCGAGGTGTGGAGGAAATACTTGCGCTTGTTCTGCGGCTCCCCTTCGCCCTCGCTGGCCGGCTTGAGCTGGAAGGGCACGTCGCCCACCACGGTGCAGGTCACCACGCCGTTTTCACCTTGGTCCCGGTCCGACACCTGCACCAGGGCGATGGGGGTATCCACCAGCACGTCCTCGGCCACGCTAGCCACCCCATCCCGGAGAGGGATGCGCCCGATTTTCCGGATGTCGATGGTGGGCACGTTGTCATTCTCATCGCGGATGTTCAGCACGACCGTGGCCTTGTCCATCTTGGGGGGCTGGCCCCGATCTCGGGCCATGACGGTGAAACGAAGCTGGTTCACCTCCTCCCGGTCGATGCGGTGCAAGACGCTGAGCCAGCCGGAGGTCTCGTCCAGCCGCAGCAGGCGCCTGACCGACTCGGTGGCCGCCCCGAAGACATACTCGATCTGCCCGTTCACCCCCACGTCCAGGTCGGCGGCTCGCAGCTGCAGGATGGGGGTCCCGGGGCTGCTGTTCTCCGCCAGGTCTGCCTCGTAGACGCTTTTCTCGAATCGGGGGCTGTTGTCGTTCACGTCGGTGATCAGCACCCTCAGGATAGCCTGCGAGGACCGCGCCGGGTCGCCGCCGTCCCGCACGCGCAGGCTGAGCTCGTAGGAGTCCCGCTGCTCCCGGTCCAGCGCCCCCTTGACGATCAGCTGCGGCTGCTTCTCCCCGTCGAGGGTGTCGGCCACCTGCAGCTCGAAGACGCTGCTGCGGGCCGCCGCCTCCGCCTCCTGCCGCCGCTTGCTGCCGCCGGGGTAGAGGGCGCTCTCGGAGGCCGCCGAGGCCGAGCCCCCCCCGCCGCCGCCGCCGCCGCCGCCGCCGCTGCCGCCGCCGCGGCGGCCGCCGTCCCCGCCGGGCTCCTGCAGCAGTTCGTAGCGCTCGATGCCGTTGCGGCCGAAGTCCCTGTCGGTGGCGGTGGGGAGCAGGTAGAGGGTCCCCACGGGCCGGTTCTCCTCCACGGTAAGCGTGAGGACAGGGGAAGGGAAGGTGGGGGTGTTGTCGTTGATGTCCAGGATGATGACCCGGCCCTCGAAGAGGTCCACCCAGCTCTGCGAGGGGCCGATGACCGACACTTCGAAGTCCAGGAAGCACTCGTTCTCGTCGAAGATCATCTGGCACTGCGGCAGCTTCTCGCGGTCGATGCGCCGCTCCGTGGTGCTCAGCTCCCCGGTCATGTTATCGATCTTGAGATAGTCGGAGCCCGATTCCAGGCTGAATGTCACCTCTCCGGAGCCCGTCACGATTCCCAGGTCGGAAGCCACGTTGCCGATGCGGATGTCGGCGGGTCCCTCCTCGGCCAGCCGGTACCTCAGGAGCTGCTTGGCCGCTGCCAGGCTGACCCAGAGCGGCGGAGGCAGGAGGAGGAAGAAGCAGCAGCAGCAGCAATGCACAAAGCCAAAGGGAGTCCGCATCTTCCTCATCTTCCTCGCACCGAACCCCCCCCTCCTCTCACTCCCACCTGCCCCCCAATAAACTCCCCTAATAAGCCAACAGAGCGGCTGAGCGTCCGGGTGATCAATTATAAAATCCTTCTGTTCCTGGAAACTTATTGTCTCATGGCTGGTGCAATTGGTGGTCAAAACCCTGCTGTTGGCTCCTCTGCTGCTATCCCTGCTTTCCAGTTGCGATATACTTACAGTTCACGGGACAGTGTATTTTGCTTTTTAAAGATTCATCTCGGTAGACAGGATGGGATTTTCCTCCTCCTCCTCCCCCTTCTCCTCCTCCTCTCTGATTTTACTGTAATCACTTTGCAAGGTTTGCAATAAAAGCAGGAGCAGCACTGTGCGATTCGAAGCCCCCCAGGTCGTCTTCTTCGACACTAGAGTTAACTACAATTCACACTCTCTCTCTCTTTTTTCCTCTCTCTCTCAGCCGTTTACGACCAAGGCATTAGCTTTATTCTTCCCCCTCTCTGCACACACAGGATAAAAAAAAATGTGATTCGTTTTATTCAAAGGGCTTGTGTCCGGGGAAACTCCAAATCCTCTTAGCAATGGGCAGTTCTTTAAAAAAAATAATTTACAAAGGTAAAGAAAAAAATAAAAATCCCAATAATGTCGGTAGCTGCACAGTTGGTAGGAGAAGAACCCCATGTATTACAGAGCAGTCCACAGAATATCCCCTTTGGTTGGCAGAAAAGCACGCAAATCCATCTTTAGAGATCGCCTAAAATGTTCAGCTCTTTCTCCGGAGCGGATTTTTTTTTAACAACTCTGCGCAAGGTCATTAGTCACAAAGCAACAATACAGAAACTGCAGAAGCCGTTTGCCCAGAATTTGCAAGGCTATAGATATGAACAGACACACACAACAGTCCCAAGTTTGGTTTTGCATCCGCAGTTTGTGTGTGTGCCTTACCTGCATTTGCACTGCATGTGTTATAGCAATCTGGATCTGCAGCACTGAGAGCGATTCACAAATGAGATTGCAGTCTCTCTCTCTCTCTCTCTCTCTCCTCTTCCTTCCCGTCCCAATGCAGGTAACCAGATCTGAACTTGATCCTTTCAGTTCAAAGGTTAGCAACAAAACTATGTGTCCAAAGGCGATTATTGGTCTCTCGTAAATACACCCGGAGCGGAACAAGATGTAACTGGATCCCCCACGTGAATTAACACAGATTCTGAATTACATCCATATAAGCGGAATGGCAAAGGGGAGGGGAAAAGAGCCGCGACGCGATTTAAAAAAAAAAAAAAACCAAAAAAACCACCAGAGTTCTATTTGCAAATAAAATTATATCAGTCAGTTGTTTCCTGTGATCTGCACAGCCACGGTGGGTGAAATCTGCAATTGTGTATTCCCTCCTGTGTCTTTCAGAGAAGTGTGGATCAGGCGCTTTCACGGCAGAGCGGCTTGTGCTTTAAAATGTTGAATGGCAACTGAGAAGCTTCCCACTCGGAAAAAAAAAAAAAAAAAAAAGAAGAAGCAGTAAACCGGCAAGTTTGCCCAAAGTGGTGGGAGCTGCTGAAGCCTCTCTCGGTAGCTCTTCCCTGACGCTGCAGCAGCAGAGCCGCCTGCGCTACATACACACAGAAAGAGAGAGGGAGAGAGAGAAAGAGGGAGAGCAGAGAGAGAGAGAGCGAGAGTGAGAGAGGGATGGAGGGAGGGAGGGACGGAGGAGGAGGAGGAGGAGGAGGAGGAGGGAGGACGAGTCAAGCGCTGCACTCCAGAAAGCCCAGCCTTACCCTCTGTCTCTGCTGCTGCTAGTGCTGCAAGCGGGATAGCTGCTCATCACAAAACACCAGTTCAGTTCTCAGAACCGATCCTCATTACACGCCCGGGTGTTGCTGCTGTTGCCTTCTCAAACCCGTGATCTGTAGTGATTCTCTCCTACCCTTTCCCTCCCCACCTCCGCTGTAGACTGTGAACCGAGCAACGATTTTTAAAGCAAATGTTTATTCGCCTTTCTTTTTAGGCAGAGCTGGTGCACGTTCGGGGCTCTGCATTTTGCGGAATCACGCTGGTAAGAAAACTCGTTTCGCACAGATTCCCACCTTCCCCTGTCGTGTCGGTGCTTTTGTGAAATAGCTGCAGTCACTGTAACTGCATAAAACTCCAGGGAGGAAGGGGGGCTGCCTTAGATCTCAGACTTTCGTCCTGTTTCCCGGTGCTGTTTGAGCCTTTTGGTCTTTGTGTTCATGTTCTTCCTACTACCATGATTTGAATGTGTCTTTTCAGCGTGTTCGTGGGTTTCCTAGGAGAAAAAAAAAAAAAAAATCCCTCGGAGAAGATGATCAGGAAGGGGGCGAGAGAGTTAGTAGAATAAACACATGTAAGAAGTAACAGATTTATTTCCGAACAGAGACTTGCTGCTTCGATGATTGCTAAAATGTAGCGTCACCTACCTGGGTAAGCGGGAAATAAACTTTAATGTTAAAGCTCTCCACTCAACTTTGTTTATTCTAGCGTCCCTACTTCTCTTCTCCTTTTGACTTTGTGCCATTTGATCGCCTACGGCTTTTGTGTGCTCCTACCCCTGCGCCCTGGGTGATGCCTGGCCCCTGTACTTGTCCTCTCCACTCGGATCCCGGAGGGAAAAGAGGGACACTCTGAGGGGCTGGCGGGAGAGGGAGGACCTGGGCGAGCATGGGGCAGGCACTGGGAAGAGAACTGGCGTGCGTGTGTGTGCGTGTGTGCGTGTGTGTGTGTGCGTGTGTGTGTGCGCAGCGAGGGGGAGGCAGGAATCCAGCTGCTCTCTCTCCCCCTGTGAACACATGTGGGAAAACAAGTTGTTGCGGGTTTTGTGTCTGCGTGTGTGCATTCCTCGGTTTAAATGGTTATTTTGAATAAAGATGCATGCAGACGAACGTAGTGAAATATCTCTCTCTCATCGCGATGACATATTTGAGCGAAAAGCGGCCGGATATGTTGAGGTGGTTCAAAGCAACGGTCACAGCGTGTCTTTGTCATTTGGAGCGATGAGTGAATGTGGGAGGGAGGGAAGGTTGCCACCTCTTTCCTTGGGGAGCCCAGAGGCACAGAGGGGCAGAGTCGCGCCGCATGGAGTCGGCGCTAGGGAGTGAGTGACTGCTCCCCGCTCCGGAGGGCTGCAGGGCTGCTCCTCCGGCGGCGGCCCTGGCCCTGGCACCGGCCCCGGCCGCTCTCCCTGCCTCGCCAGAACACGAAAACCCTCCCCCGCCGATGCTGGAGACACTCGGCTTTATATCTGCAGCATCAGCGAGAAAGCCCGGCTCGGCGCAGGCTCAGTGTTCACCGCCGCAGTCCCGGACGGAGGAGGGGGGCTCGGGAGCTCAGCATCTTCGCAGCGGGTTAAGTAGGATTAATACCAAATCCCTATTATATTTGCCAAGCAACTTGAATTTATCAAAATTCCCCCTCGCTGTTCTGGAGCTCCGAGAGGAGGAAATTGTGCCCACAGTGTAAAATCCAGACATGCCGGTACGTAGGAATACCAGCATACTGCATTACACTGGCTCCCTGCACCAGCAATACAATTGCAAGCCGAAGCTCCCGCTGTTCCCTTCCCTTTGTGCTTTTAAACGCAGCCAGAAAACTTAATGTATTCGCCAGAGGAGGGGCGGGATGAAAGCGCTTTTAACCTCCCCGCCATAAACTTTAATCGGATTCTGGGCTGTTGCACGGCATGGACACCTCGCCTCTTGTCTGCGTCTCCTTTCCCGTTGTCTCCCATGTCTGCTTCTACTACGGTCTGCCTTGCGAGAGCCTCTTTCAAGCGAATGAGTGATCTCTTTCTCTTGCCATGTGCAATCGCTCCCCCCTTCCCTTCCTACCCTCGCTGGCCTCTCCTACACACACTATGCCTTTCACATGCGGTCTGCGCCCCCCAGCCTCCCTCCCTTTCTTTCTTTTTTGCAGTGTCCTCACATGCAATCTCTCTCTGAATGTGCAATGTCTTTCCTGCTCGGGAGTGCTGCGTCCTTCACAGTGGATTGGTTCCTCTTTCGGAGCAGAGGTAACGGCCCCCCCCTTTCCTATCATTCCCCCTTCCTCCCCCTCCTCCTCCTTTCCTCCCCCAGGGCAGGCGGCCGGCGTGGGAAATGGGCCCGACGTGCGCTGCATGGTGGATGGCAGCGCGGCTCCTGGTCCACGTGCCCCGGCTGCCGGGGGGGGGACGGGGCTGTGCTGGCCGTGTCCCCCCCTCTCCCCCCCCCGCATCTCGCTCGTTCGTGTGGGGGGAGAGGGGAATCACCCCCGCCCCCTCTCGCCGGCACCGCGGACTCCCGGTCCCGCGGCCAGTGCGCGCACAGCTGTTTGGGTGCCGGTAGGAGCCAGCCCAGCTGTTTCAGGCGGAGGAGATTTGGCCCTCTTGGTCAAATCTGTTGCGCAGTGTAAACCCCCCCCCCCGCCCCGGCTTCCCCCCCCCCCCCCCCCCATGCACACAGACGCCCACACGCGCTCAGACACGACACGGCTTTTGTCCTCCTGATCTGGTGAGATCAAGTGGGAAGCGGGATCACAAATGTAATCGGCTGTAATAAATAAAATAGCCCGAGATACTGGAGATATACAGAGGGGAAATAAGAGCTTGTGTCCTTAAAGGGAACATCTGATAAGGCCACCGAGGTGGCATCTTGCATGTGGGAAGGAATCCGTCTTGCTGACATTCGCAGCCTGCTGTACGTGGGGAAATCCTAAAGCAGCCTGGGAGCTTCCCCAGCTCCTCTGCATCCGCCCCGAAGCTCCCTTTCCGATGCTCTGCAGCGGGGCTTTGTTGTCGTTGTTGTAGCTGTTGATCGGAAAGACAGGGGTCATCGATAAAATATGCAGATGCAATTAATGACTAGTTTATGTGCATTTCTTGGCGGAGCCCGGTTTCTGCCGCCGGCGTCCAAACTCGCGACCGCAGTTGGCGCTTTCAGCCCGCTGCAATTTGTTTTTCGCAGTTTAGGACCGTCGGTGGCTCTCGCTGGAAAATTACTTCTGGGATCTGCAGTGGGAATCCATCTCGGGTTAAAGAGAGACAGATTATTTACATATCTATACCGCTCTATACATTAACAAATACGTATTACGTATTACTATTCGCGCGCACACAAATGAAGAAGAAGCTCCCGAAGGAAAAAAAAAAATCAGGTGGGCTTGAAAGTAACATATTCGTAATAATACAAGGAAAAGGTTAAATACAGTAAACAGGAAAGCAAATTCGAAAGCAGGGTAAAAACAAGGACAAAATCCCCACATAAAGCAGCTAAAGCCATTTGACGGAAGGGAGAAACTAACTCAAGAACTCCACCAAGGGACAAACAGATGAAATGACACCACAACAGCACTAAGCCCGCGTTGACCTTTCATCTTTCTAAAGTGTCGTGCTGATCTGGTGCAATTCTGTTGTGATCTCTTCACCTCCCTTCCCTACCGCAACCTCCCTCTGGCCGCTTCCGAGCTCCCTTAGTTCCTTGCAGTGAATATACTGGGAGGTCGGCTGAATTATAGGGAGTGCTGACATTTGTCCGGTACCTTTCACCGCTTTGCAAATATGCTTGCTATGTAGTAGCGTGTAATAGGCAGAAGTGATTAAATTATTCACTGCAGCAACAGCCTTTCTGATGGACATTAAAACTTAAGATTTTAAATAAGGAAACCACAGATTTACTTTTAAGCAGGTAACAGCTACATCTGTGCTTATTGAGCTGAATGCTTGCTAAGCATCGAACCAGTTATTCTTTAAATCCTCTCTCTTTTACTCTCTGTGAGAATTTGGAACTAGATAACACACCATAAAAGTTACTGACAGAGCAAAAATAATCTGTGTTGGATAACAGTGGTTAAATCTCACATGATTGTAATTGCTCTTTCTTAAAGTAGTAGTTGAGGTCTGTTCAAAGTAAAAGGTTTTTGCACAGGCATGATTCCATCAACATTTCTGAATTCTCACATTTATAAAGAATGATGAAAAGTAACATTTAGTAAAAGTGATTGTGATTGTTTACTAGGATTTTTGCAGTGTATATGTATTCCTTACAAATCACAACGATGAAGTTCGAGGTTTTCTTTTTTTTCTTTTTTTTTAAATAACATTATTCTATGGAATCTGTTATGAAAGGTCTTTTACAGTGTTTTTTTTCTCAGATGTTGACAAAAAAATCTAACCATTCAAAATCATGCAGAAATGACAGATTATGCTTAAAATTAGAAAGAAAAAATAATGAAAGGTCTTAAAATCATATGAATTTTCATGAGGGAAGGCAGATTTTGGTTAGATTTATGCTTCGTATGCAACTACTGACTTTCCTGGATATGCAGGGTTATAAATGAGTGCTACACCCAGCCCCATTATTTTATAGATTTATTTTCTAATTAAACTATTGTTCAATTTCTCTAAATGCAAAGTAAACTATAGGGAAAAAAAAGCATTTAAGGTGAGTTTGGATGAATTCCTATCAAAAATAGAGGGAAATTATGAATCATTAGTATATAATCTACATAAAGAGATACAATGAGACATTCAGGGGAGATAATTAAAGCTGGATTTAATTTAAATGAAATGTATGAGAACCAGGTAGCACTGACAAAGAAAGAAAAATGTGCTCATTGTCACTGAAAATATTAAATGGGTACAGTTGATATGCATATGGATTCACTAACAGAGAACACCACAGTTACTTTTGGAAATAATGTAGGATTTTTTTTTCTGTAATGTTTCCAAGGTTGGTATCAATAGTGAGCACACTGAAGGTCTCGAAGTGCTTTGTAAATTATCCCTATGAGACAAAAGGAAGTGCAATGACCTGCTCAGTCACCTAGCAAGCCACTAGCAAATGGGTCTCTCCAGATTAAGTTCATCAGACCACAGTTTTGCACTTCTGTAGTTTTTTTTAATATACTCTGGATTCACCTCAATATTTGTCTTTGAATAAGTGGCAATCATTTCTGCTTTATTTGATGGACTGCTGGAAAGTCAAAGAAGCTCATTCTGAAGAGAGTTTAAAACAACTTTGTGTTCCAGAGAACTAAATATACAAAGGAAAGTCTTGTATCATGAAATTTGATGGATAGCAGTAAAATATACTAAACTGTTATAGATATATTGAAATACGGTTGTTCTCAAGCTCCTGCTCCCACTTATTTCTCTCAGCTACCCCTTATATACAGAACTGAGTACACAGACTTTGTAAAACCATTTTGCCTCTACACACTCTTGAAGACTTCTCAACCTAATATGATTTTTCAGATCTATGCTCTACATTTTGGGGTTTTATTTTTTTTTTTAGGATGCTGCAAATATATTTGCTGTGAGTTAAAGTTTTCTTTCATTTTTAAATGAGAATCACCAGATCATAAAATCTTTTGTGTGATATTCCTAGTGCATCTTGTGCAGCTTTAATTTATTATTAATATATTTCAGGATAGCATAAAAGATCTGGCATGTCTTCGTGAATCTACTGTGTCAGCTGCCTGTTGAGTAGAAGAGAAAATATCCACGCAAGATGGCAACTCTGCAGAGTTCAGAGGAAGAACCTTTGATATTAAAATTCAAATACTGTTATGGATAATTGAATTCTGTGGCACTCTATTCCCTTCTGTAAGTTAATGCCAATATATGTTATTGGCTATACCTAAAATGTAATTTTTAAGTCTACACATATACTCACTTACTTACTTGGGAGCTTTAATGTTTCTTTCTACTTCAAAAATAATCTTTGCTCTCTGGCTGAAATAAGGGTCATATAAATACACAGTTATTATAAATTAGGGAAATAAATATGGTGGCAAGGAAAGTAACTCAGAATAGAACCAAGCTGTTGATTGCTTATTGGACACTCTACTTGACCTTGTTCTGCAATGATTAAAACTGCTTTACTAGGTATTTTATAATATTAGACTTGCCATTTCTTTTCATATGAGAGGTGCAACATTAGAACCCTTAGAGGTCATATTGTTATAATCCTTATTTAGCTGTACAGTGCAGAAGCACACCATTTTTCTCTTAATCCTTTGTTTGACCCTAACAGAGGCACGACTATTCACTGAAAAAAAGTAAGGGCTATTCACTTGCTACCATATACTGTTAATGGTGAGCAAAAGAAAGCAAGTGTGAAGAGGTGGAGTCCCTTGCACCTTTCCCTGAACCAGATTAAAACATAAACATATATATCCATGCCTGTACTGCACAGGTCTGGTGAAGAGCTGTGGCATTTAGCCAAAAATTAGAATTAGAGGCTGGGGAAGGCCCTACTTACATCACCCTAAGACAGAATCCTGTAAGCACCAATAGGAAAAAAATAAAGCCAAGTCCATCCAGTAGCCAAATATATTTCAGGCTGTTGAGCACTGATCGATATGCTGGTACAACCCTGATCAGCTTTGCTTCGGAAATGTTTTGCATTGCTACCTTAATTCTCCAAAATAAGAGTGAAAGGGTTGCAGCCACCCTTCCTGTGGGGAAGATTATATACCCTGTCTTTGAAAACATTTGTTCTCCTGCTGCCTCTTCTGCACTTTTTGCCATGCACAGGCAGCCATACTTTTATGCCTGCTTTAACTGTTTTGCAAAGTTTCTTGGTGATCATCCTTTGCATAATTACATTTTTAGCTTCCTTTATAAGAGTAATAAGTACTGTACAGAGTGGGGTTTTATGACCTATAATATATCTAGAGGAAGAGAGGTACTGATAAGTTTCCACATTTTTCATCTTCTGATAGAAGCCTGACATATCTTCCAGTTCATTCATTCTGTGAGTTGATTAAAAAGTTGCTCTTCAACAAACTAAACCTCATCCAGGGCTCAGCAGGAAATAACTGCAATCTAAGCGCATTAAAGAACAGACAGGGCAAACCAAAGTATACCTCTTTCTTTGCCTTTTAAGATCATGGGAAAAAGAGAAAAGCAGTCTAATATTGTGATAAAACTGGAAGCCTGCAGCAGCTGGTTGATGGGTAAAGATATAGAACCTAATCCAAAGCATACAGAAGTCAATGGAAGTACTTTAACTAAATAAGCTTTGCATTAGGCACCTAGTGAGTAAATGATGTTTAAAGCATTCATGTAGATCTTAAGCAGATGAGTGAAGAAGAAAATGATGTGCATTTTAATCAAAATAGATGCCATTAAACCACTTGGTGGTGTAAATGTTGTTTTGCTTGACCACAGAGATCATGTTTATGACTCAGAATAAACTGGCACTGGATCTTTGGGTGCTGAGTCCTATCCTCCACTAGTGCAAGCACTCATGTTGCATAAAAAACATATTTAAAAAAAAAAAAATATTTTATATATATATTTATATATGTTTTTAATATATCTATAATTCTTATGTTGATATTGATCTCAAATACATCACTAAAAACATCCACATGCTCTTTTTACCCATTCATGTGTTTACAGAGAGCATTTCTCTCATCTTAGTGTTGTTTGCAAAATAAGACAAGATTTTTCAATTTCCTCTCATGAATTGTCCTGCATTCCTGATATCATGCTAACAGACTTCCCCTCGCCTCCACTCCATTTTTAGTGAAGCTTTCAGTGAATCTTTCTTTACTGTGGAGAACTGGAATTGTTCATGATTTCCATCATGAAGATGTATTCTACCTGATGTAATAGCATTAAACATCCCTTTCTTTCCCAGAAATACCTTGTCTAATACTCCATATTAGCATTTTTCATAGCTACATCATGTTTTGGTGGCTGATAGTCCTTCTCTAGTACACTGGCTGGATCTTTCTTTTTCTCTGTCATTTCGAGCTGATGAACTCACAGTTTATAGCTGAAAATCTTGTTACGTTGCTCTTTGTACTATTAAGTTTAATCCCATTTCTATTATAGAAGTCATCAAGGTCATCTGATTCTTCCTGTATGTTTTTATGATTTCGATGATTCTCAGACTTGTTTTACCAGCAAATTTCAGCAGCATGCTCCAAGTTTTTGTGATCTAGTCTTTAATTCGAATATCAAAAAGGTCTATTGCAAGACAGCCCATGAAGAGCCTCTTAACAGCTTCCACGTAACAATGCAAACACCTAACACAATCTGTTGTCCTCTCCTGATTAGTCAATTTTTTATCTTCTCAATCTTAACTAATTCTTTTCCTATCAGATAAAGTAAAAAACTGTTTTGACATCCAGATAGGTGAGATCTTCTCCACTTGCCTTGCTTAAACGATAAATTATTGAAGAAAGATATCAGGTAAATGGTATCATCTACTCTTTGAAACCTTTAGATAGATTTTATTGTTTGCTTTGTACTCTTGTGCCATTACTCATTCTTTGCTTCAAAACTTACTCTGAAGCTTTGCATTCCAAAACCATCTGAAAATCATATTGAGAGATCTATTTATTTCCCCCCTTCAGCTTCCCTTCTCAAATGTAGGCAGGCCATTTGCTATTTTGCATAAATGATCATCCTGATATACTTACTAAGAATCCTTGTTCTAGACCCTTCAGATGTATGTATTAATTCCTTCAGGGTTCTGCAGTGAAGGTTATCAAGACTCTTTGAGTATTTTGTAGTCTTTGAATTAATTTCATTTCAAATGTGATAATTCTTCTTCCACACCTTTACTTTCATTGATCATTCTCCTCATTTTGACATCACGATCCTTGTTGAAAGCTGAAACAATGTATAATTTATTTGAGTATCTCTAGGTAAATAATTATAATTTCACTTTTTTTTTGCTTATTTATAGCATGTTCTGCAAAAGTGAAGCCATTGCTTTCTTAGCAATTTTCTGAATAAGATCTGAAGGTTTACATTTGACACTTCATTAAAGTCTACAAGGTAATATACTATTTACGTATTCTGCTATTTTGCCACTGCATGTCTGTGTGTTTGTCTTGTCTATGTATTGCCTACATATTGTCTACATCATTCATTTGTAAGTTCATTATTTTGCACATCTGAATGCTTCATAATAAAAGAAGGAGAATGAGAGTGAAAAGGTAGTTAGATCATTCCAGGACAAAAGAGGCTATATCTGACCAAAAGGAACTTAGCACTTTCAAAGAGTTGAATAGTGCATAGATAGAAGAAAAACCAGGTGAAAAGAAACTGAAAACATGCATGGGTTTAGCATTTTACAAGAACAGAGCTGTCCAGAATGTCAAAGGTCAATCCATATGGAAGAGATGCTACCAGTTACCAGATGTTACCAGGCTGAATATACAGAAAGTGTGTGTGTGTGTGTGTGTGTGTGTGCGTACAAAGTCCTTGATGAACAAGCAAAATCCATGTACTAGAATAAAGCGTTCCATGAAGATTCTTCTATCAAGTACCTTAGAGAAATTCAGAGAGATAGATTAGAAAGAGAGGATTAGAAATAGAATAGTGGGGGGGTGAAGATAGGGAAGTGTTTTTTTAAATTTTATAAACAAATACAATTAAAATTTTATAAGGGAGAAATGAGAAAAAACAGATTTCAGAAAGCTGAGGGAGTTCCAATTTTAATTTTAAAACTATGCATCAACACAGCTGGGTGAATCTACTTTTTAACTAAGTTATTAATCTTTTATTTATTAACTTTTATTTTTCTTTTAAAAACATTTTGGCATTTTTGTACTAAACTTCTGGGATTTTTTTATCAAGGGAGAATACATGACTTGTAGTGTGATTTAAAAAGGATATATTTAATTTACTACAGTTCCAAAAAGTTCATGAACACAAAGTAATGAGAAGAAAAGTTTTCTAGTTTTCATCTAATGTGTCATTCTTCAAAGAAGTTATTGACTTAACTTGGTATTATTACTACTCTGAAACTTATAAGTAAGAATGATAACATCAGCTATTATGACTTCATGACACTTCAAATAATATATCCCTTTTTTTAGTTGCTTATTACTTCACTGAGCTTTAGCACATAACTTCTTTTCAGGTCTGAAGCTATAGTTAAGTTTTTGAAAAAAGTCAGACTAATTCAATGATATCTGATAATGAAGCTAGATTATTTTACCCATGATGAAATTTATAGACAATCTTATTTAAATAATTTCAGCACTTTCATACATTTCACTATGAACTTGAGCTTTCAAGAGGCTAGCTTTTGTGAGTATTTTGGCTGAATATTAAAATCCATCCACCCAAGTTTGTTCAAGTTGCAATCCACTAAAAAACTGAATTTTACTTAAGATTGGTAAGGTCTTTACATTTTTACAAAATAAATTCCCCAAAGATTTCATTCACATTGGGTGTAGACCAACATGTGTTTGACTAATTCTTGACAATTTCAGCTCTTTGCTCAGAAACTACTTTTCTCCAGTATTATGTGACCTCTCTCTTGGGACATAACAATGTGGAGCAGGAAGCTCCCATGTTTGAACACAGAGGGGTGAAAGTTAGATCTGAATAGAGAGAAAAGGATGAAGAAAGGTTATTGACTGTCTTAAGTATCAATGATGTCAAAAAATAACTGTGAAATTTAGTATAAAATTATCACCATAAACAATGGTAGTATTGTATATGTTTAGTTGTTGTTCAAATAGCAAAGGCTTATTCATCAGATCAAAATGATACGGTCCTGATGACTAACCATGTAAGCATCACTAATATAGCATATGATTAAACTTTTGTTCTGTTTTCAGTTTGTTTAGTTGGGAAATGATATAGCAAAAAAATTAATATAAAAAACCAAAAACAATTATCAAGAACACTATTTATATTGCCAGATCAAACACTCAGAAGTTAGAAAACTTATGAGTTTTCTAACTCAGAAGTTAGAGAATAACACTGTCAGTAGACCCTTAATTCAGATGCCACTGCACCATCCATTGCAATGTTTGATTGCAAGCTAACTGCATATTCACGTACTCTTTCTCCACTGGATTTCAATTTTGAATCAAATAAATAAATAAATAAATGATGTAATTAAACACAAATGATCAAATACATGTTAAATAAATCAACAAATACATTTCAATAAATTAAAACAATTTTATTTAATTACACAGAACAAATGTGTAAGGTTGGACTTAATAAGAAACTATTTAATATATATATTTTTTTCCATGGTCAGTGTTTGTCTCAAGGCCTTATTTACTGCACATTGTTCAAATAACATCCTGGACACAGAATAATTAAATGGATTTTTTTATGATGTACATTGCTGCATTGTCTAAAAAATTCAAAAATGTTTGTGAAGAGCTGTATTATACTGGCGGTTATTATGATTCCAGTATTACAAATGGGGAGGTAATATGGAGATGCGGGTAAAAATATCCACAGATTTAAGATATCTAATCTGAGCCTTTTAGGTCCATATTTTGGGGAGTGCTTAGAATTACACAGCTTTTACATGTGCAAACCAAAACTTTCACTGACATAAGGTATGTCTGGGCATGCTCAGCGTTCTGCAAAATAGTCTCAAGATTTCAGATAAGAACTCAGAAATAGGTGAAATCACAACCAAAATGTTTTGTCCTGTGACTTAATATCATGGGGGAATTCTATGATGGAAGTGAGTGTCAGTCTCCAGTTTTAAAATACAATGTTCTAACACTATGAAACACTGTTTTCCTCCTTGATTTCACTTCAGAGAAGGTCAACTCTGTACAATGAAGAAAGTAGGGGTCTTGAGGGGAAAAAATATGTTCTAATGAAAGACTATGTCAGACTGCACAAGTACAACTGAGTGGAATTATGATTCCACCTATATCTTCATTTCGATAATTTTCTAACTATGAAATGAGCATTTCATTTTTTGACCCTGATAATGTCCTTTTAATATAATTGTGTGGCATATAGTAATTTCTATTGCAGACAGAGGACAGCAAAGATCCCTATCTCTACAAAAGGAAATGCATTTAGGTATACAACACTTTGGAGAAGAAGGAACTGGGGTGGGGGAAGGAGTATTGAATAAGCATAAGTGGGAGATGCACAGATGGTAGAAGTTCCCAAATGTTCTAGTCTTCTCTCTGGGCATCTTTTACTATATAAGTGTGATAACATTTGTTAGAAGGCATGATTAAAGCTTTATAGGCTTCACAGATGGAATGTAACTTAGTGGAAAGACTTGAAAGATAGAAGATTCAGACATGAAATAGATTCCATCAAAGGAATTAGAAAGGGTCAGGTGCAGAGAGGCAACATAGATGTAATGACAAGTAAATGTTGTTCTGTAAACAAAAATTTGGATGACCAGTTAAATTGCCTTCAGTAACTTCACTGGGGTTAGATTAGGTCAGGTCGGAATATCTATCTGTGAAAGAGAAGACCTGAGTCAGTTCCCTTCATCCAGGGATATCTCCGTTTTTCTCAAAGGAATATGTAGCATAAAACATCTAAGAAAACTTATTTAAATCATTTGACATACAGACACCCTATATTCAGTTAAGTATCCTAACTATTAGGCTACAGAATTAGGTAAGTTTTCTGTCCCTCCTTTTCCTCCAGCAAAACTCATTTATGCTTCCACTCTTCTTCCAACTTAAGGCAAGCCTTGTGGCCACTATGCTATATGTCAGGTAGGAAGAAAGCACCTTGAGGACATAGGTCAGTAAACTTGAGAATATTTTCCTGTTGAGGGAAATGGAAGAAAGTCATACCAGATAAACTGATTTACCTAGGCCCAGTTTCAGAGATTCCTACCCAACATATATACATATGCTTGTATGTATATATTTGTAAATATATGTATATTTGGTTACCTGATAATAGCAAGAAAATATTTGGCAAGCAGCTGCTGATGGATGTAAAATTCTATAAACTGCTAGAGTTGTCAATAGGACATCAAAATTATTTATCAGTGATGTACAGAATATGGTCAATTTTCTCAGGTTAGATTCATCGGTAGAAAGACTTGGAACTAATAATTTCGGCTGCTTTTGTTTCTGTTATATGTACTTTAAAAGCAGAAATAGTAGCTTTTTAGAAAACAGTTTTGTTTTTAATTAGCAAGAAGGATTAGACGTCAGCTAACTGCCTGTAGAACAATGGAAACATCATTACTGATCCTCAGTCATGCTGGAAATTTAAGGTCTGAGACTAAGAACAGCCCATGTAATAGTGCTTTCTCACCACACAAGCACTCTCATCAAAACCACCATTCAAGGCCACTGTCACATCTGACTTGCTGATTCAAAAAAACTGACCTCTGGGCCAGACTGAGGACTAATCAGTCATGAAATACTATTTTAAAAATAATATTTTGCTCTTTATAAAGGGAAAAGAAAGCTTTTCAATATCCAGCTTTTGCCTTATCTTTACAACAGTAAGATTTCTGTTAGTGATTCTTCATTAAATCTGATTGCAAACTAGAGAGAGACAAAAATATTCCCATCGCATCACTGTTTTGTGGGACTTGAGATATATTTATGAAGAAAAAAACATACCTTTCTAAAAAAAGGGCACATTTCCATTTTAAAGAAGGATGTCAAGAGCCAAACTCTCATATTTGATGTACAAGCATACTGTGGCCAGAATTCCACTTGCTTGTAGCCTGCTCTTGATAAGGTGTTTTGTTTGACTGGCTGGCTTTCTTCAGTGTTTTGTTTCCCAGAGCTGTCTATCCTTTATAAAAATATCTATGTGCCAATTTAAGGCATTCTGAAGTCAATCAGTTGTAAATGTAGGCATGTGTTATGGAACTTTCCTTTACTTTAATGTGGTTAATGAATATGTTCCCATGACTTTTAAATGGACTAGTGCCTCAGCACATTTTCAAAATTACTCTGTTTGAAGACATTCCATTTATAATGGGGCTTAAATCTCATTTCCCTCAATATCTGCCTTCACTTAGTCTTTTTTAAGGCTTCTTCAGAAAAAATTATATCTCAGCTGCTGCTCCTGCTCTTAAGGCTTTCCTAGTATCTGTAAGAGCAGAAACCAACTGATGCCTCACTCTGCTACTCATATAGAGGCAATATGCAGACACTGCACTATCCTCCATTCCTGGCTGAAGAGCTCTGTGCTACCATTTCCTATTATCTACACACACTGCTTCTGCTTCGTGCGTCTGCTAAAGCTTCGTGCGTCTGCTAAAGCTTCATGCCTCACTTTAGTCTCTGCGACTTCACATTTTCCCTGTAGGAACTTAGAGTAAGATTGGTAAAGATTCCCTTAATTTCAAGCTACTGCAGATCCTAATTGGGGGGGAAAAAAAAAGCCACCTGAAATAGTAGTACAGACACAGTCCTGGATGAGTGGAAGGAGAGAAAATAGAAGGGGATATAAAGAAGGTGAGAAAAGAGGTGGAAGTTGTACTATTTGATCGTGTCCTTCACTTGCTGAGTCAGCAGGAGCCAAGAGCTCTGCAGGGGCACACTTAGCCTTCTCATTTCTCTGCAGAAACCCCATCTGGCCAACTAAATTGCCAGCAATTGAGAAGCCATGCAGGAAGCTGTATCCAGCTATTCTCATTCAGTGTGAAGGTTACTGTGTTGTGGAGGTAGTGGGAGAGGAAATAAGGAAAATATTACAAGACTATGCCTCTCACATACAGTAAGGGAAGTATCAAATATGTGGCCAAATTTGGGCTGTTCACTGCTGTAGTTCTTAGACACATAAAGAATTAGACATTCTGGGAAAATTTAGCTACTGCTTTAGAAAGACCCAATATCAGGCAAATTTGGGAAAAAAAATCTTCATGGAGAAAAAAGCTGAAGGAAATTGAATAATCAAATTTTACTATAGCATTTGAATTTCAAAATCAAAAGCTTTTACTTGTAATCTTTCTGTCAAGTTATCTGAAGGAAATTTCTTGGAGCTGTACTTGGCCTTTGCAAGGAAGTCTAACTTTAACCTTCATTTAAAAGGCCTAGAAAAACACGATGCCTTCTCTGGACCTCTTAACATGCAATATTCACTCAAATGCAAGTACTGAACTGAGATATAAAACAAAGAAAAATATATCAAAATTGCATAAAAGAACCCAATAATTTATGTGGGGAAGGCTCCAGAAGAATATATCAGCCACTGGTTTATGTGAACAATTAGTAAAACATCAATTGCACTTTAGTCTTTTTGTTCAGTGTTTCCCAATGAGTGAGGCTGCTCTCACTAGAGGAACATGACAGCATTAAAGGTGAGCAACAGAACAGGGTATAATCCAATGAATGTATTAAATTAGGCTCTGTGCCCAGACTGGTGCTGCCAGCAGTAGCAAACTGAAGGAAAGAAGATGGTTAAGTACAGCAGTGTGAAAAAATAGGAAATGGGGGAGAAAAGGACAACACAGTAGTCCAGAAAAGCTTGGTACTAGTGTTTTGTCTCTCTGATCACAGAAAAATATATTAAATAAGCCAATATCCCTTTGCCATATCACTTCTTTAGTTCCCTGATGCTACTTGTAGTTTAGTGTCAGCAGGTTGTGTTATCCTGGATATCTGAGATACTCTAAGGCAACTAGGTCTCTCGATGGTGCTTTATTGATCAAGTCTTCACACGATCTAAGCAGTTTACAAGGGGATCAGTTTTCAGGTTGCAGTACAGAATGAGTGATCATTCAGATTCAAAATTGCCAGTCCTTTGTGTTTGATGTGAAGTATTTGTGTTTCAGGAGGAGAACTTCAATTTTAACTTGAGATTTTTTTTTTTTCACTGAGTGAAACTTATTTTCTATAAGGCTCCCAAATCTTTGACAACTGGGGACAAAAAGTGTCCCAGGAGCAAATTAGCCGGTTGTTTATAAGAATACTTACCACCCCATGAGTTTTGTAAATCACCAGTTCCCAGCCAGTAAGGCTGGAGATATGTGTCACATCAGCAGTGAAGCAGAGAGCAGAACAGAAACTAATAAATTTCCCCCAAGGATAACACAATATACTTCATTCTATTAATGAGCAGCTGAAGCTAGGTATCAACCTTTTCTACTATCTTGCAGCTATTAAACTGGTACTTGGTGCAGATTTCTACTAGTCTCAGTTCAGTTTAAAATTTTAAAAAGTTTTATGTAAGACTTTCCCATTTTTTTGCTAGAAAAGATAAAGAAATGGACAATTAACTACATTCTTCCCAGCAACGTAGAAGTACTAATGAATGTTAAGTCAAGTAACAGTGAATACTGAAGAAATAGTGTTACAGAAGCTGACTTGCTGCTAAAAGCAAGCAGAAAAAGTAGATCTATTAGGCTTCTTCTAGAAGTTTTGCTTTCTTGTAAATCAGATTTTAATACAGAATTTTTTGTTTAATTCTCTGTAAAGATCATGTATTAAGAATGTATGTCTATAGAAATAAAAAACCCCATAACTGCAGTACTAATCTTACTATATTTCTGTCCAAAATTGGTAATGAATACAGATTTAGGCATATTCAGTCTGTGTGTTTGCAAAAACCATCTACCAAACAACAATGTTCTTACTCAACTAGAATCGCTGTCCTTCAAATATTGAGTCTGAATATATATGTTTCTTTTTTCTTTGTCTTTTTGCAATACAGTAACTGTGAGACACTATGCATATTTAAAACAGAGTTTTGATCCGTTGTACTTTTGGGCTAGCTTCTGAAGTCTTCAGGACATGTCAGAGTGGACGTTAACAACCATAATTAGGTTTTCTGCTGCTGCCCTCTGCCACTTTAACAAAGTGCTCTTTTACTGCAAAGATGCCTTCCTACAATCACATCTGTATCATTTCCTCACAAAACCTTTGGCGGCAGGATGGGATCAATCGCTTGACTTTTGAGCAGAGTCCTAACTACAAAGCAGAACCTTTTCTTTCTTTCTGTGCCATTGGGAGTTTGCATACATTTCTGGTGAGTCCCGATGAGCTTCCTGGGGAAAGCTGATGCAGACTGATTTTTTTTCCAAGCTTCAGTTCCCTCTTGCTCACCAAAGGATGGTGGGAGCAAGCTTGTTTTCCTGTAGACTTCAATTCTATTCCTAATTCATCAACAGATGGCAGTAGAAAACTCCCTACCCACCTATCCTCAGACCAAAGGCCTTACAAATGACCCTAATAATAACAAAGGAAGAAAAAAACGTCCAAACCATTGCCGCCTAAGCCTTCTATATATATAACGTGCTCTAAAGTTTTCAGTGCAGTGTGAAAGTCTCCTAAAGATTAATTTTATGCTGAGTCCGAATGACCAGAAGCAGCTGCTCCTTTTGGAATGACTATCTTTCCTGTCACCTTCTTCTGTTTTTAAATGATTCTTTTATTGATGTACTTTATTTTTCTACTTGTGAAAGAGTATATTGAAGATAGATTATAGCAAATAATTTGCTTTTCCCACAGATAGATCGCTGTGATGAAAAATCAGTTCTTTGATCTCAATAAAGACTTTTTTAAATGTCATCATTACAGTGACAGAACAAGTAATTTAGTAAGTAAGTTTTTGAGACATGCCTCACTAGATTTTGGCATTTCATTAATTCCTCCCCCTTCAAATCAAGTAGATGGTATAATAAACTTAGTGAATTCTTTATATAGATTGAAACATTAAGATGCATGGAATATACAGTAGTTTCTTATTCCATTTTTTAAAAGATGCTGATATCTTGGCATTGCCAACCAAGGAAAAAACATTACCATAAAAATTTCTGAGAGGCATTTTCTTGTATAATGTATAATAGTGGGTGTCTCATAGAGGAAACCTCATATTATATAATTCTCTTTTAGCCTCAAGGCACATGAATTAGGCCTAGAGTTCCTGATTTCTATTCCCACCTCTTTCACTAACATCTTAATAATTCTTTGCACTTCACAATTTGCCAGCATGTTTCTTATGGTGAGGGAAACTGATTTCAAAGGAAAGGAAGAAAGAGAGAAGAAATGGCTCTTTCGGGCACTGCTGGAGGGAGTAGCTTACTGTTCTAAACATAATGGAAATGTTTGAATTCTCTGAGCCAATGATTTAAATTTAGGTAGGTTTGACTCAAATCTTCTTCAAGACATGAACACTGATTTCCCTTCAATTTAGTGAGTGGATTTTTTTAGATTAAACTTTAAACACCGACGATGTGTTGGTTGTGTGAGTATGTTACCAAGCCCTGGTGTACTTGGCAAAGGAAAGTGTATGTCCTAGAAGCAGTGCAGAACATTTTGCCTCCGCACACTGTTCTACAGAAATCTTGGGGGAAAGCCAGCATAGTGTCAAAGCCATAAAGACTGAAGCCTCATTTTTTAAGAGTTTTTGCTTTTTGCTTTCTCACCCTTATTTCTGGTGGGTTTTTTTTTTTTTTTTATCCTCTAAGGAAACAGACAAATCTGCCATAGTAGAACATGTTTTCGTCCCATTAGCAGATATATTCCTTGATTTGCACTCTTCCTCTGATCTGTTTTTGCTATCTAAGTATTGTAAAGTTTCCCTATAACTAGGGAAAAGAGATAAATAATATGGTAAATATTAAAATCTTTTCAAATAAATTTTGGCAGTTTTTTAGTTATCTAACTAGTTTCAGGTCGTGTCATTTTCATATGAACAATTTTGGAAAAAATGAAAATAATATTAATTCTTTGGCTATAGGCATAAATAGTGGTGCTGCCTCTGATACTATCTTATTCTTATGAAAAATACAACCAGTATTATAGAAGTGAGTTTTTGGTTCAGGTATATCTACTTGGGTGAGAAGATGGATAACAAGATTGTTATGTGTTAGCTAAATATAAATATAAACCAGTAATAAAAGATGTAATTTAAAAGATAAGTGCTCATATACATAGAAAAGGTTGCAGAATCTTCATTTAGTCCTATCATGCTGTCTTTAATATATTATCACATACATTTATTTCCAAAGGACCCTGGATATTAAACATCCTCCCTGAATTTTGAAGAAACTTATTCCACAAATGAACTGTGTTCAAACTGTTCAGCCTGTGTCCTCTGGCTCCCTATGCTGTGAATAGGTAAAGAAGTTAGAGAATGAAAAACTCATCACACATTCATTAGGGTTTTCTCATGGTAGTGCTAGTATTTGGAAGATAGTAGCTTCCTTTATAAATAACTTTGAGATATGTTTTAATAAAATGCTATACAATGTTAAATGTATGACACTGACAGTGTGAAGTTTTTGTGTTCTGAATGGAACCATTTTTCAACAATCCACCAACAAGTGCATCTGCAACCCTGGGAGCATGTTCCTGTTGAGTATTGAAGTCCTACACCTTTTATTTTACTTAGTTGTTTTGAGAAACTATCAGTGTGTGTACACAGCATACAGCAGGCCAGAACCCAGCAAGCCCTGTCTTCTTATATGAACCTTGCTGTATTAATTCAGGCATAGGAGTGGATATTCTAAATATATGTGTATTCAGTGTAATAGAACAGCTAGTAAGAGGGTTACTAATCTGGGCTAAGCACCTCACTAATACTGTTTCTGGCATCGCAGGCGATCTACATTGCTGTGGTCATCCATCCCCATAGGGCTTAGGGTGCCTGGGGAAGGCTAAGGACCTGTGTAGCCCACAAGTTGTGTTTTTATAAAATTATACCAGAAGTGTGTGTTGCATTGCTGGAAGTATGACATGAGAACTTGTGGGCAGTCAAGGTCTGGACTTTGCAATGGAAGACCTGGTGTGTACATGCATGCGCGTGCGTGTGTGTGTGTGTGTGTGTTTGACTGTGGTGGTGCAGATGTGGAGACAGATCTGAAGTCTTGTTCGTACTGCCTATAGGTTTACGTTGGAGTAACTTATCCCCACCTGAAGTTTCCCTGAGAGAAAACTAGCTGCAACAGTTCAAAAGAGAGCCCAGGAGCGAACTGACACACAAGCAATATGAACAGTCAATGAACTGCAGAGTGAAGTGGAGTGCTAAGCTGTTTGGCAGCATGCATAGGTGACTTAGCTCACATGTATCTTGTCAATTGTATCTGTATGACAGTGATGTCCTGAGGACACATACCCTGAAACACCATTCTCATATCCTGAGTTAACTCTGCAAAGATTCCTGCACAAAGACATGCACACCATAACTAGTTCCTTTTCTTTCATGTGTACCTCCTTGTTTTTGAAGACATTTTGGTGTCAATATCTTTCACTTCTCATACATTTACTCAGATTTCTATGTTCAAAATACTCTACTTTTCCATTTTCAATGCATCTCTGATACAACAGGGAAAAATTAAATTACGATTTCCTTCTATTGTAAATTATTATTTCCAGAAGGCCTTATTTTCAAAGACCACTCTTTCTGTGTCCTGTGATATAATACATTTCAAAGTTACTCTTGATAATTTCTATTATATCTACTCTATTTTTAACATGCCTGTTAATTTTTCATGTTTTTTTGCCAAAACATCCTACTTCTGTCTAGTTTTATCCAGTTATTAGAAAATTGTATTTCTGTCTTTACCTCCCCCTTATCCAAATTCCTGTAAGAAATTTTATTTCAGTAAAAGTATCTTCAGTAAAAGTAGTAGGTTACATCGGTATTTGTCTTGTTTTGTCTAATCTGTAATTGTCTTTTAAACAGAAATGTTTTCCTGGTTCATTTTGTAGAGATTAGACAGAATAAAAAAATATTTAAGAGAACTTCTGAGAACATGCCACTGTAAACCTTCTTTCCTTTCTAATTTCTTTAACCATAAGAAAAGGTATGTCTGTAACAAATTTGAAGTATTCCTTTGTTTTGGAAAGGCCTGTCATGTCAAACTCTGCTCTTTAAAATACTGTTGGAAAAATATTGCCTAGTAGTAGAATACAAATTTTCAGATACTTGAATTAAGTATTTGTAGTGAGACTCATATTGGACAATCAAAGTGGACTTTAAGCAGAAATTAAACTCCTACATTCAAAACAACGCTTCAGAATGTCTGTATTAACATTAGTTCATAATGGAGAAACTCTCATTTTGGACTACTAAATTTGAGGTGATCCTTAATCTCTGGTACACTGTCTGAGACAGAGGGAGGATTTTGGCCAGAAGAACAGGCAGGAAGGAGCCCAACCCCTAAATTTCCAAAGTGCCCTCTCTTCATATTTGGTTTTTAGTTCCGTGTATCTCTGGTGTGAAATGAACAAACTTAAAATTCAGATCATACCCAAAGTGCTTTGTCTGCTAAGCTACAGAAATTGTATGCTCTTGTTCAGACCAGGGAACTCCTGCACACATGGCTGAACTGTAGCACAACTTCAGTAGGAAGGACAGATCTGAGATACAGGTTTGAATACCTCTCAGGGAGTTGAGCCCTTTTCTGGACTTCTGTGTAAACAGCTGTGCAAAACTGGACAATTAGCCACTGTTTAAAAAAGGCAAATTTTGTTCGGTTCAGTAGGTACTCTCAAAAGATAAGTCTGCTCTGATTGAACAAGACACCTAACATCTAGAAAAAGGAATAGGAGCTCAAATGCAAAATTGTACTTAGTGTTTCCTTGTTAGATAGCTTTAGACAGCTT
The DNA here is from genome assembly GCF_018139145.2 of Gymnogyps californianus. Classification (NCBI taxonomy): domain Eukaryota; kingdom Metazoa; phylum Chordata; class Aves; order Accipitriformes; family Cathartidae; genus Gymnogyps; species Gymnogyps californianus. The sequence goes on along the minus strand of NC_059474.1, from coordinate 22,742,357 downwards.
TTTGTGCAGCCTGTGCTTAATTCTTTATTGTACAGAGATGTTAAACATTTTAAATAATTGTGATGTAGCCAGCCATTTCCTTTTGTGCACTGGGTCTCCTAAAATTGATAGTCACAGTAGAATATGGTTTTCTGATACATTCTATTTTTGGTGTCTTTTATGTAAAGAACTGCAGTCAAGAATGGAATTATAACACCCTTCTATTGGAACATGAAAACATAGCCATCTGGCATGTATGTGTTTCATCATTTTGCCAATTTCTTTGCCACAGCCTATTTTAGTACTTGGGAGAACCTTCTTTTCCTTGGTGCTTTTGTCAGAATGAAAAATTAATGCTGAAAAGCATACAGCCTATATTAATAAGATCTCCTTTTTACAATCTACTCCCTGCTGAATGATTTGGTAAGGACTTAAAATTGCTTATACTCAAGGATTATTCTATAAATATGACATTTTAAAGAATTGCTGAATTCATCATCACCTGCATGATTTAATTGATTTCCCAGTACTTTTTTTCCAGTGGATTTTTACAATGCAAAAAACTTCTTGCTATCTCTCAGTTCATTTACTCAGTATCTGTATACCCATGTTTTTAAAGGAAACACAAAAAGGAAGCAATTCAGTTGAGTTATGAAGAATATATGCTATGAAGTTATGAAGAATATATATGCTATATATACTATATAGCAATTGGATGTGGACAGATAGTCAAGAGTTATCCTTTCTCTTTCTCCAAGAGTGCTACTACTTACATTTTCTCTTTCCACTTTCTTCTCTCTTTTATGGAGTGAAAAGTTAACATGCAGTTTAAGATTCACTCTTGTGGATCAACACCACTCTGTAGTACTTGTAAATATATTTCTGGTTATTCTACAAACATTTAATAGAGGAATTGCCATTTTTAGCTGTTAATTGAGGGCTAGGTTAATCTCCAGGACACAACTCAGTAAAGGGAAACAGGAATTGCCCCTATTTGAGCATTCCAAGGGGAGGTGTGTAGTTCTAGCAAGTCTTAATCAACTCTGTACCACCTTGACACTAGGATTGTGATGATTGCTACTGACAAGTACCAACAACAAATTAAAGCCTTATTTCCCACTCTTACTTTAGTTCAACAACTCCAGGCAGATGAAGATGATCTCATTCATCTTACATCTTTACTTTCTGGAATGGGAAGGAGTTAGGGAATGTACAACATCCACTTAATTTTGCATATTCTTGTATTCCTTTTTTCTTAAGTCTCCCTTACTCCAATGCATAGGCATCTCACTGAACTAAAATCTAGCTCTTATACAGTGTCTTTTCCAAAAACCTCTAACTACTTTGCAAAAGGCAAGCTTGCAAGGCAAGTTGAGGTCAGAAACACTTCAGAACATGTATGAGCACCAACCTCTGAACTATTGCTCAGAAATTAGCTCTAGTCCATCTTCTCCACACTTTTTTAGCATGTTTTAAGTACTTCCTACTTTGTGACTCTGGTCACATGAGCTATTAGTTTACTTCTATTCTGAAACTTGATTGTTAGAAATGACCCTCATTTCTGCATGTGATGTGCAGAGAATGGTGGCACAGAGGTATAATCAAGAGATTTTTGCATCTACCATTCTTTAGACAGGGAACAGATATCTGTTTCTCACTAGAAATGAAGTAATGAAACCTTGAAAAGCAAGTTATGGATAAGAATGCTGAGAACGTCCAAAATATAGTGTCAAAAATACTGGAGTGTGAAAGCTCATTTGTATCATATCTGCATTCTCTGGGTACTTAACTTCCTTTGCCCCTTAACAGGGTGAGGAGTTTGGAACGCTATTTAGCTATCTCTGCCTTGTCGGTTATGCCGATAAATAGGGAATTAAACTAAAGGATTAGCCATAAAATATAGTTCAAAGAGTTCTTGCAGAAAACAGCAGTAAGACAAATACAAAATTAGTCTGTTCTCTTGGTATCCTGTGTGTCAAGGATTGGAAGAGAAGTGATAATGCCCCATTAAAGAAAGTCAGTACTTTTTGAGGCACAGAAAGAAGTTTTAAAAAGATGAGAAGCTAGAGTTGATAAGGCTTTTTGGAACACAGAACCTGTTTCTTTTAGTGGCTGACAATCATTCATGTTGCCTTCAGTATTGTGCAACACTGGTAATTTTAGCAACATCTGACAGTCTCTGTAGTTAGGAGTATGTAAATATTTTCATTACAAGCAACATTTGTCAGACATGAAGACTTTAGCTATTTCAAACTTAGTAGAGTATTTTTTAAAGAAGTAATAACCACCATCAGTGCTTAACTTCTTGATCATCCCACAAAATCCATGAAGTCATTCAGGTCTGAGCTGGAAATGTACCCTGTCGCTGAAGTACCTCAGCAAGCAGTTCTATGAATCGACACTGAAAAGTTCAGCTACTAGGGAAGATAGGAAGAAAATATTTTTTTAGCGCCAGAATAGATAGTGCAATTTTGTTTTCATTTATTCTCTTCTCTGTTGAAGATTTTTTGTTCTGTATATACCTACTGCTAAAATAATTTCAGTACCAATTCTATAACACCATAATGGATCACCAACTGGTCAGCCTTAATGCCTTTGAGGCAAACCAGCTCAGCAAGTCTGGCAAGTTATTTAAATTACATGTCATCAGAGGCTTTATAAGGATAAGTGAAACTGCCATTTTCTGATACCAATGGCAGCGGGTAAGCCTCTTGAGATTGTTTGAAGGATTTGTCAACAATGTGGTTCCTGAAACAGTAAAAAAAAAAATCTTTCACAGAAATTCCATAGGTGAATTAAATAAAGGCAGCATTTTCCTTGTAGTTTACAGTGTTATACAAGACATCTGTACATCTACAACAATAGTAGCAATTATTGTATTAGTATTAAAACATAAAAAGTCCCATACTGAGTCAGATTAATCACCCATCGAATACAGTCTTTATTTCCACTCCTGTGCTAAGCTCTCCTCCTTCTTTCTCCTTCTCTTTCTTTTTCTTCTTCTCCTGGCAGCTTGATCACAGATACTGATATAACTGTAGAAGTCACAATGTGCTTCAGCAAATTATTGTGACTTTTATTTTCTCTCTTTTGTTAATATTTCATAATTGCTCTTACTAAATCAATAACCTTAAGCCTGAAGAGGTAATTATAATATCTGGAACCACTGTATTAAATAATCAGGATGATGTCTGACTAACAATAAGACTGATTAGCTGTAAGGGTTACTGTACCAAAGTTCTGTTTTCAGTTTTCAAAATACTGTTTTTCATGTACTTTTGTGTTTGCTTGTATGCATGTAAGACACATACTGTACTTTGCAATCAAGAGAATAAAGGAAAATCAAAGAAATGCCCACCTTAGTGTGGTTAAAAAAAATACTACACATATCACCCACTGCATTTCTGATTGACAGTTTTTGAAACTAAGATTGACAACATGTAGGATGTAATGAGTGGGAAGACGACTGGAGTGTTCAGCTTATAAAAGAGAGGTCTGCCTTCACAATAGCACTAGAAGTTGTTACAGTCATCTGTTAGTGCATTTGAGGAAGAATATGATAAACTGTGTCTGTGCAAAAGACCCCCAAATGATGTAAATGTCTGCTTTTTAAAATTATTATTTGTATTTATGGATCCCTGCATTCACATATTTGCTTTCTCAGGGCAGTGCTGTACTATTGGTATTTTTCAGAAGAAATTAATAGGCAGATAGCAGGGGAAAGATAGATAGTAATATCCAGTGAATGGACAGCAACTTGAGACTATGTTCACCTTACTAAGTAAAAAATAGTCAAGGAGTGAGAGTTTCTGAGAACTGAGAGTCTCCATTTCTGGCATCAGGTGAAAAGGACCAGCTCATTTCCACACTGGTTAGAGATAGCCAGCCTTGTATAGGTTTACCAGATCCACACTGCATAGTACTTGCCTCTGTGGTTCAGCTAAACCTGAGACGCCCTGAGAGATCACCTTTATTTTACAGGTCTGGGGATTTAGGGTGGGTGGTTTCCCCCCTTTACCCCCAGATTGAAGTACCTGAACTAATGTGAAAACTATGTTGCAGCTTCCTAGAATAGCATTTTATATTGGGAAACTCAGAGGATTACGGACTGGAAGTTTTGAGGTGTGACATGAGGATCTGTGATGTGCAACTGGCTGACTAGTCTGTGAGGATGGTATTGGAGGACTATGTACAATATATGGAGGTAAAACTGGCGGAAAACTGACAGAGTTTCATCTGCATAGACTTCTGGGATCAGTTCATGAAGCAACCTGTCTCCAAAAGCCTGCTCAGACTTTGCCTTGAAGAGAGATATTTGGAGCAGTCTAAAGCATAACTAGGGAAAAAATTACCAGTTAAGCAGGTGTAGATGAACCGAGGTCTAGTGCTTGAGCAACCTCCCTCTTCTATTTATTAGGACAGATGGAACTGCAGATATCAGGAGCCAGGAGTGGGTTCTTTCCCCATTGTGTAAAGATTAAATTAGGATTAACTCGTAGGTTAACAACCATGATAATGCACAAGCCTAAAAAAAGTCACATCATGACTCAAAAACACAGAGTTCTGTGTTCTCACACTTCTTTCCCACTCTCTTTTTCAGGTAGGGAAATATGCCAGTATGTATCAGTCTTCTATTTAGAGCAGGTAACTTTATATGACTACTCAGCCCATGTACTGGAGAGCTCAATACCATTTATGGTCAACTCTCCAGTTGACCATTCTCCATCCACCTGTAAAGAGGGTGAATCAACGGTCCTATAGAAGCTCCTTGCTTCTGATCTTGATAGCAGTTATATAGGCAGCAAATGTAGGCAGCATGAATGCTGAACAGCCTCATAATTCCTGGTGTGGGCACAAAGCCAGGATCACAATCTGGCTCTTCAAGACTTGACACATTCACAGAACACTGTAATACAGTATTGTTTATTTATAGAAATTTGGACCTGTTTGAACTTTCCTGCTTTTATATCATAGGATAAAAGCTGAAGATATCTTCTATAATCTATAAAACATGGTGTGTCTTTCTCCAAACTCTGGTAATAATTACGTTGTCCAAATGACTCTGGACCTTTAAGATTCCTATGTTAAATCAATGTCATTTTATCCTGTGTATTTTGCTGGTTCTCAGCACTAAAGGAAACTCATCTGATTATTATCTCACTTTTTTTCCTATTTCTTTCTGTTATACAGAACCTATATGTCCCTGAATTTAGATATAACACAGCAAGTGGGGTAAAATCAGACAGAGGGTAAAAAAAAAAAAGCTAAAATAGTATTTGTGCCTATTTTAGTGTGAAATTGGTTCTTGGGAATTCAAGGATGAGTTTCCAATATCTAACAGAAATTTGATTGGAACAATTGTCCTGACAGTTTTTAGAATCCTGAAACACGGTGAGCCTCAAATTGTGGGAGTGATTTCCTCACATTATGTAAGACTGGACTGTGATGTCTCAGTGTTGCACAGGACTTTAAAAGCCGTATTTTGCACATGCATATTGGTTTCTAAAATATGGTTAAATAGCCATTTGAAAATACTCTGAAGAAAACTTGCATGCGTATGCATCCTGGTAAAGTTTGTAGGCAGTGTGTACTGTTTCTATACTTGTTACCAAGAATCAAATATATTTCTAAAACAAGCTTGCTATCTTTCATTACTGAAATAAACATGCTGGGTTAGGAAACATGGCTCTAAACCCTGTTTCTATCTTGTTTGACTTGGATTAAATTTGACAAGATGTTCAGGCATTGGGGCAAGTAGACAACAGAGAAAAGGAGGACATGAGCTGTGACTGACTGTCCTTTTGTCACCATTCTCAAGAGGAGTCATTGTAATGTTTAGTGCAACCATAGCAGAAACGACGATTCTACCTGCAAGGCACCATCTAGCAATTCATATTTGCAATACCACTGTATAACTTTAATGGGGATAAGTGACTTTGAAACCTTCACACTTTGGTGTGTTGAGTGCAGCAGCAGAAATAGGGTGCAGGGAAGAAACCCTTCACATCTTTTACTCCCTAACCAGAAATTCAGGGAAAGGTGCTTCCGTGCTTATTTATCTCTGAAGAAAGGCTTTTGTGCAAAAAAATTTCTTTTTCTTTCCCAACTTTATCAGTTGGTCTAATGAACAAAATTACTTTTCTCCATAACTTTTGCCCTTTTGTTCCTCTACTTCCAGATACCACAGAGACCAGAGAAAGAAAGGGGAGAAAGGTTATCTCCCTTACTTTCTTTTCCTTACTCATACAGGTAAGCAGCATATAACCTCAGTTTATAACAAGTATTCTCAGCTATTTCCATAAATTGTTTTTCTCAAGTGTAAAAGACATATTTATACCTTTTCATACTAACAGATGTTAATGAAGAGATATGATGCGTAAATACTAATGTCACCACCCACAGAAAAGTCAAACCCTTAAATCAATACCAGTTCAATTTATTGTGTACCAATGCAGGAAACAAGGGGACACATGAAACCATTTTCCTCTAAGCAGACTACTTAGCTAGCTCACTTGCCTAAGAGCAGGCAGACACAGAAAGATATCCTTATTAGCACAGAGCAAGATAAACTGTAAAGCGGAAGCGGGGAAGAAGCTGATCATGATGGAGTCAGCCTGATCCCATTTCTCCTTTGGAATGGTGCTGTGTACACACAGGTTGGATTTTAAACCTGTACTCTAATCCTAGATTTATTACAAAATGCTATATCTTATAGACTCCATCCAAAACAATCTCCTAAAAAGCTGTTATATTGACTTTTGGACATCTTTATATATTGGGGGGGGGGGGGGGGGGGGGGGGGAGCATTTGTCAGGTACGTGCTAACAAGTAATGAAGATTTATACCTCAGCTGGGAACAGGTTAGATTCCATCATTTGTCATTTTCTGACATTCTAGCATTTGGGAATTTTTAAACAGGTGAGTAATTTTTGCAAAGGGAGAATACTATTGATAATCAGAGTTGGATGAGGTCCATTAAAAGACATTTTCAACCCTACATTGATTTTAACAAAGTTTATACTTAAGGAATATTGGGATATGCATGTGCTTGGTGACTTTGGAGAATGTGTCCATTTATCAGTGCAGTCACCCCTCAGACACACTCAGAAATGGTGTAAAATTGTGGCAATTTTACAAATTATTACTCAGGAAGGTACATACTGAATAAGACTGCTATTTGGTAGATTTAATAATGTCTGTTTTATATCTTTTAATTTTTGTCATTAATTTTGTTAGCTAACTCAATGAAATATAAGTGATTGAGGACTGTGTCCCATTTTCCATTGTTTTATGCATTAGTGCTATTTTTTAATCAAATGAAAGATGAAAGAATTAGAAAAATTCAGTCATAGTAGAGTCATAGGCAGATGAAATAGTAGCTACCCAAAATCCATTAAAATATGCATAAAATCATTCTCGTTTTTCCTAGGGCTGCATTATTCCTTCTTTCCTTCTGTCCTTGTGTCCCTAACTTTTCACTATATGGTGTGATTTAGATATACTTGATCTGAAAGATAACCTAATCTCCTGATCCTTGCTTGGTTCTAAAAATTCCTTTGAAACAAATCAGTGAGTTTCTGATTGTTTTGGTTCTGCTGAAATCTTATCAAGGGGACCTGAAGTCCTGCCTAATTTCTAAACAGTTGTTCAGTATGTGTGTATCCTTTTACAGCCCTGCCTAAGCTTATAGGCATCTAGAGGATTAGTTGACATCTTGAATGGTTTCACACATTTTTAGAGGTATTTATTTTGGGGATGTAATTATCTATTTCATACTTATGTCACTACTTGAGTAAGGCACAGCTAAACAGGCACCCAGATCTACAAGGGCATTCTGAAAAAAACAGCCATAATTCTGATCATTTAGCTTGTAGTGCTTTTCAGCTACTTCACAATCACTTGCTGCTTGTAGCACTTGTCAGAGAAATCTGAAAGTTTCCTTTTTAGATTTTAATCATCTTGAGACAGAAAAAATTCTTGTGTTCTAAATTCTGGAAAGCCACCTTTGCACTTCTACTGAACTGTAAAGAAACATGGTACTGAAAGAAATGGAGGCTATTTGATTCCAAATGGTTAAATACTCTCATATAGGAGGGTCTACTCTCAGCACATAGTTCCATTATTTTTTTTCAGTGGTGGCCTAATACAATACAAATATGTATTACAATGAAGAGCATACAGGCTTCAGTTTTTTCAGTTTTAATCCTTCCCAGACAAGAGTCCAGCTCCCTCTTATTCTACTCTGTCTGCAGGGATTTTGCATTTCTGGCTACACAAAAAAGGAAAAAAAAAAGAAAAAAAAAAAGATAGCTTTAAGTGGCAGGTTTCTTTCCCTTTCAGCCCTTTCAGTATTTTCTTAAGATATAAGTTTAATTCCCTTGCAGCCGAAGCAGGCACAGAACCCACCTCTCCAAATTCCTAGGAAAGTTCTCTAACATAAAATATTAAGCAAAAGGTAAAAAAACAGTGTTATATCTCCTTTAAAAGAGTCACCCTTAGGTATCCATCTCAGAAGAAGCTGAGACAGATTAGGTCCTGAGCAGAAAGAATTGCCTAATGGAAAAAGGTAGCCAACTAACTTAGATATAGTGAATCACACCACTGAGATTTTTTTGAACTTAATACAGGTGTGATGGGGATTTTCAGAAATGCCACTCCTCCTTCATCGATACAGTAGGGAATTTAAGCCCTGTTTTTTCTGAGAACTGGATTTTTCCTCACCTCTCCCACAGAGATAGCCAACTAGAATTTAGACCTATCAGTTTAAAGCAGTCATCCTGGCCTCCAGCCTCTTTTTAAATTTTTTTTGTCCTTCTTTTATTTCCTTTTGAAAGTAATTTGAGCTTGAACTTTGAGAACAATGATCCTTTCAACTTCCATAGCTATAGGATAAAGCCTTTAATGATAGTTCATTTCTTAATTTTCTTTAAAAAGGCAGGAAATATTTCAGTACTCTGCAAGGGTTATACCAGACACTTTTCTGATGTTAATATGTGACATCTTTGTTTTTCTTAAAACAAAGAGTAGTAAGTGCAGCTATCTGTCTTTCGTTTGAAAATCAAAACCAGTTCTTATCTAGGAGAAGGAAAAAGTATCATTTTCTAAAACTTATCTGTATCCATGCTTAAAAAACCTCAAAGATTAGAAGAAAACACTTAGCTTTTTGAAGAAATAACATACGCTATTTAAGTGCATTTTAATAGACAAAAGTACCATTGACTAGGTCAAATGTTGGTAAAAGCTCCATGAAATTTGAATCATTTTCCCCTCAGCAGTGAGTATTTCACTCAGCACTAATCTGTAGTGTGCAAAAGAAAATTGCTCCAACATTTCTGATTATCAGTTCTCTGAAGAACAGGAAAAAAAAGGATGTAATTTGTGCCATTATTTTCTTCTTAGCATAGGAAAAAAATCATGGTCTTAGTTAAAGCTGAAGTCTGGGCTTTCCTTCTCTGTTTTATGTCCTTTAGTGACTTTTTGCTATTATGCTTCATGTATAAGCGTAAAGAAACATCTTATATTCAGGTACACCCACCTACACGGATGATATACACACACTGAACAATTTCACAGGGAATTTACTTTCGTTTTTTCCTTTGTGTTTCTTCTTTAAATATTAATAAGTTCATCTTTTATAAATAGAGTCTATAACTGTTCTCTAAGTATTGAAAAGGATTACATTTACTGTCTAAAGGTATAGACTTTCAAAGTCAGTATGTCCCTTGAACCAGTTAGAGATGGCTGTTTTCTTCAAAGTAGCTGGCTACCTTTTTTCTTTGTTATGAACAAATTGCTTTCAATAAATGGTACATTTGTCCTATTTTCTGCTGTTTCAGCATTGACAACCCTAGGCAATCTCTTTCTTCTTTCAGTTGTCTTAAAACTCAATAAGACCTATATTTATGGCTTGAGTTTTGGATCTTGAATCACATGCTAACATGCTTATAGTGTGAGAAAGCTTACTGTTTGACTTTTAAAAAGACAAAAGGAATTTGTTGTGTTCAATAGGTTTTCAGCTGTCTCAGAAGATAGCATCTTGTTTATCTGATTCTGTGCATGAAAAGCTTTCCAAAAGAAGTGAATATTACCTGAGCAGTGTTCTTCATAATCTTAAATCAAGACATAATAGCATAGTTCTTTACAAATGGCAGAACAGACAATTGAATGGCACTGTCTGATTCTACTGTGATGTTATCCCTTTTTAGGTCATTATCTTCAGCAAGAGCTTTGCTGTTTTATCAGCTGCAATTTAAAATACAGGTGCTTCTAATGTTCTTTCAAAGGCTTAGCTGATAATATCAAGAAAAGTGAATTTGGAGTTTAGTACAAATAATTCTTGTTACTCGAACAACCATTCTTTAAGAGATGCAAATCAAAATGAGAGCTAGAAATGATGTTCACGATGTACCAAATTTTTGGTTTAGTAGTAATGTAAGTCCAGGATAAAAATAGTGTTTTTCTGTTAATACCATTGCACAGTTTCACTGATGGTACTGTTAGTAACATAAGAAAACATGACGCTGACTAGAGAAGAAGAAAGATGCAAATTCAGGGAGCCACATTTTCTTTGCATGTGGAAAAAAAAAAAAAAAAGCAGTGTTGTACCTTCAGTACAAAGCAGCTGAATGTCTGGCTAACATGTTTGGCAGCACTTCATAGCCTTCATGGGAATATCTTGACCAGGCCAACTGTCCTATATTCATTCTATCATCATTCAGCAGGGCAGCTCTTATTCTTTTCAGCTCCAAAAGATCTTGTACCATGTGGTACTCTCTGAATCTTTCTACTTAGAAAAGACAAACTACACAGTATCCCTCATGCTTTGGGGCTGAGTGATCATCTATGGGGCTTTTAGTGATTTCCACGATTTTATCTAAACAGGAGATGTCAAACACCACTCCATTTACTCTCCATTGGAGAAATAAAATGTACATTAGTTTAGTTCATAAGTTTTTACCTTCAGATGGCTCATGTTTCATATTTTAAAACAAAGCTGCATGATTTCATTTCAAGATTGAACATATAAAAAATGAAGAAAAAAAGCAGATATTTCCTTAGACTACTGGAATTATACCTTTTGTCTCTGACATGGGATTTTTTTTTGTTGTCCTAGGAAAATAATTTAAACTAAATTTTTTAGGAACAGCATATCTAGAGATCTTGAAATCTGAACTGCTGAGGACTCTCAGCTGCAACTGAAATGAGAACTGTTTTGAACATGTGAAGTACCAGCTAATACAAAGCACTGTGAAATTCATATAACGAATATCAGATTTGATTACCCTAAATTTATAGATGCTTCTTAAATTTTGTGTTTCTTTTCCCTACCTGACAATTGTCCCTGACCTTCCATTGCCTCACATAGGTGTTGTGAAATTATACTAAAATATATCTGTGAAAATTTCAATTAATTCAGAAAAGCCAATATGTAACTGAATAATTCTCCCTTCAGAAAAAATAAAATAAATAAGAAAAAATGATTGGTCTGCAGTAAATAAATCTTTAGGTCATTCAACTGAGATATAGAAGTGAGCTCTATTCATTTTGCATATTGAAGAGCCTCCCTGTTCAACCTGTTCCAGTCTCTGTTCCCTGGTGTTTCTGGTTTTCCTCTGCTGCAGTTTCCAGTCAGACCAGTACAATTCTGTACTAGGTCTGGTTGGGATGGAGTCAGTTTTCTTCATAGCATCCCATATGGTGCTGTGTTTTAGATTTGTGACCAAAACTGTTGATAATACACCAATGTTTTAACAATTGCTGAGCAGTGTTTGCACAATGTCAAGGACTTCTCTGTTTCTCACTTTGTTCCCCCAGGGAGTGGGCTGGAGGTGGGCAAGAGGTTGGGAGAGGACAAAACCTGGACAGCTGACCTCAACTGACCAAAGGAATATTCCATGCCATATGACATCGTGCTCAGCAATAAAACTAGCAGGCAGGGGAGTAGTTTTTCCAAGGTAGCCGTTGCTTGGAGACTGGCTGGGCATTGGTCTGTTGGTGGGAGGTGGTAAGTGACTGCCTTTGCACCACTTGTTTGTTTTTCTCTTTCTTTCTTTTCTTCACTTATTTAATTGTCTTTATCATGACCTATGATTTTTTTCTCATTTTCTTCCCCTTCTGATTCTCTCCCCCATCCTGCTGGGGTGGGAGAGTGAGTGGGTGACTGGGTGGGGGCTTCACTGTTGGCCACGGTCAACCCACCAGGAATTCTCAGTCAATTGTTCCTGTCTCCACTTCCACTCATAGTCCTGGAAGACTTTGTAGGAGTCCAATGTCTTCTCTAGGCCAAATCCCCTACATATTTGAATCAAAGAGGTTAAGCTTTCTTTTTATTAGTGACGTGGAGGGTCACTCACGTACAGGAGAAGCAGATTCTCATCTTTTAATTCAAGCATCGGGCCTTAATCCAGAGGAGCTGAGAGTAGGAAAAATCCCCCTGTTCTCTCCTACCTCTGAGCTGGATGTTCATTTCCTGCATATTTTGGTGTATGCACAGTCTGATCGCACTTGGAGCTGTGATAAGAGCATATTTATTGAGGGAAAAAATATTCAGAAACTTATTAGGTAAATACTATCATACTCAGCAGCATGAACAGTGATTCTTGCATGCTTATGACTTTTCCATACTTGGCAGAATTTGTTTTCAGATCTATATCTTTGCCACAAAGCCCCATTCCTCCTGCCAAATTCCAAGACCCTGTTCCAAAATAGGCTACAACGTTTCAAAGAAAAGGTGTCAAGAGTATTTTCACACTAGCAAAACAATATACATAGTTAATGTTTTCCAGAAAAATAAAATGGTCTTGTCCCACTTGATTTCCAAATAAAATTGTGGATCAAAATGTCATCATTTAGCAGGCTAATAAATGTCTGTAGAAAATATCTTAGGCCAGGAAGTATGTAATGTTACCAATCCTGTCAGTTTTGAAAAAAGACTTCTTATAAAACATACTCAACTAATATTGCAATAACTAGCATTCCAGAGACCTTTCTGAAGGCACTGAGCTTCACTAATTCAAGCATAATAGTGAAGACTTATGCCCGACAATTTGCATCTTTCATATTTAATTTAGATTTTTCTGCATCACCTGCTCTTACAAGCTTAGATTTGTATCTAATTTTCTGTTAAGTAAAAACCCAAAACTACTATTCATTTCAAGAATCAGGGATATCTTTCTTATCTGACATAGGTGTTGAGGTACCAAGGATCATGCAGCTTCCTAAGGTTGAGCACAAACATTCAACTATCAATATTTTTCAGTCTCCTTATACTTTTTATTGCACAGACAGATAAACATAAAGTATGGATTTTAAAATGTTCAACATTGATTTAAATCTGCTCCTCATGAGTAATGGATTTCAGAGCTAGATCCATGAAGAAACTGTGATGTAACAATGTTAAATTTTGCTAAGTCTGATATCCAGATATATGGCTTCAAGGATTAATTTACTCTGATTCCTTAAATGCTACTGTCTTAGCAGTGACAATAACAGTCACAGAATATTTCCAACATAATGTAACATTATATCATGGATAGAAAAAGTAATTTCTACAAATATATAATAATCTTAGGTTTTAGCCTTGCAAGGAGAGCCACTAGTGTAGATCACTATTCCCATAAAAAATTCAATAAAAAATGTAGTGAAAAGTGTGAAAATTTATTGTTGCATCTATTCATTATTTCAACACAGTACAAACACCTCCTTCGTAGTCTTATTACATAGCGATTAAAGGATGAAAATTGAATTTAATTTGCAAGGTATTAGTTTACAATGAAATTTTTGTAGTTGCCAGGGTAAAACTATAATTACATAGAAATTAGTTTTTCTCTTCAAGATATTAAGTGACAATGTACACTTTTGGAATGAAATAATGGGAATAAGTTCTAAAACCAATGCTCTGAACAACAAACAGCTGCAATTCAACATACGTAAAAAGTAATGAAGCCAAGCCGAATAGTGTAACCTTCAGTGGAAAAGTCATCTCTTGAGATACAATCTTTTTGCAAAGCTCTTGAATGATTAATGCAACTGGTATTTCACTTGTGGTTGTTTTTTGAAGTGGGTCAAGAACACATATGTTTATATCACACACAGAAATGATGTTAAATTTTAAAGCTCTGATAAATTCACAAGAGCCAGACATATTTAGGATTAAAACTTTGACTATGTCCACAGTACATTCCCCCCGTGCCTTCATAATTGCAACATTGTTAAGGCTTGAAATCAGTGCTTTTATGTTACAAGTTAAAGATTAATTGGAAGCCTTATCTTTGAGTTTTCTTACTTTCTTGGGTTGAAGGCAAATCATTAAAACAACATTAATGCATTTCCTTTTCCTATATTAATTTCCTTTTATTAATGGTAGTTAAAATGGAAAAGAAATGAAAAGAAAAAAGGCTCAGAGGGAGAACTTTTAAACAAATATATCCTGTATATCTTCATTGGGGGTGTATCCTTATTTTCTCATTCAGAAGAATTTGATTTTGGAATTTGCAAAAATGCAGTGCTATTGGAATTTGGATAGGAAAAGCCACTCTCATTACACAGGTAAATAAAACCATTCTTGAGGCACGTCTGTGAAACCTTTTCCAGAAGATTGCGAATGTCTCCTTACACATACTTTAAATTTGTACAGATGCAAACTAAATCTAAACTAAAAGCTGCAGAGTCACGGCTGTGGTCTTGCTGGGCTAATGAAGCTATATGTTAAGTGAGCCTTTAAAGGTATTCATAGCTACTCTTAACTTATATGAACTAGCACAACGCTCTATGTAGTCAGGCAAAGATCATTGAATTCATGCTTGCAAACACCCTTTTCTATGAACATTGCATGATTCAGTCCAGGGTATAGTCACATTGATTTTAACAGCACACAGACAACTGCTTTGTCTACATTTGAAATCAACAGAAAAAGTTTTAATCTTTATCTCACCCTTGCTTTTGACTTTGTTGTGGGTGCCAATTATTACTGGTCAATTGCAATTGCAATTATTGTCAACTAAGAAAAAAACTAAGACTGGAGTAAAATAAGATCTTTCTGAACTACTTCAATATTATGGTTAGTTTTCTTTTAAACATGAAATATGTGTATCCTCTGTTGATGACTGAATATTTTAAGTTCTTTTTTCAAGTCAGATAGCAATAAAATCTCCTAAAGGAGTACTTTCCTTTAAGAGGGCTACACATTGTTTGGTTCCGTATCTTATCTTCTTGGTAAGCCAATGTTCCATGCTTAGAGATCCTCAAAGTAACATTTATTCCCACCATACCAGTTTAACTATTTTTAATTGTGTTATATTTATCTATATATGTAATTATCTTCTGGTTATGTTGAATTGTCAGTGTTTAATTAAGCTGAGACAAATTCGTTATTCTAATTAATGTTGTATTACTCTTTCTTGAGAAAAACTTTTGAACAAAATAGAATAAATTGTGTAATATTTTAGCTCAGGAAGGTTACTCTCAGTTGCTAATTGTAATGGCAATTAGCACACACTTGTTGATGTTAAATAGTATTTTATTATACCATCACTTGTTTGTCCTATCGCATTTCACATGTAATGTAGAAAATCTGGAAACATGTAAAGCATTATAAGGATTGACTGAGGACCCGATCAACAATCACCTGAACACAAAAGCCACTATAATAGATGTGGAAAGCTGACTCTCTGACTTCACCACTTTATAGCAGTTAAAAATACAGCCCAAAACAAAAGGCTTACTCAAATAACAGATCCATCCTGCAAGATGGGACATGGGGGAGTTGTCCGTGACTATTGTCTGAATCAGTCAGATGGACGGCAAATACAGCTGAGAAACATAGCAGGAAAATGAGTCTAACAGCAGACCAAAATGGAGACAGGGCTAGTTATATCTTCATCTAGATGTGAAGGAAATGCTAAACATAGGCAGGAGAGTATACATATTCTTTTTTGTCAGTGAATACCCCTTCTGTGTGCAAATAAATCACATTGTGTTTTCAGAAAGATGCATTCTAATCTTTGGATACTTATACTGCTTGCAGACTTAGAAGGGGAAATTTTTACAGGTGCCAAGTCCTGAGGCTGGCTGATTCTGTGTTTGGAAGCCTAAGAGGTATATACTGGAAGCTCAATTAAAGAATGTTTGCACTATGGACTTCTGACCCAAAAATAACAAGTGGAGGCCCAGTCCTTTGAAAAGGATTCTTTGACAAAAATCTGAATGAGGTGTTTTGGATAGCTTAGCCACAGATCATGACAAAAGATTCAATTTATCTCTTCATGAACTTATTAGAATGACCTGATGAAAACCAGAAGATGGTCACTATTTTGGCATGTACAAACCAAAGGACAACCTTCTTTGGTCAAAGAAAACATATCTAGCTTTCTGTACTGGGCACCTTCTATCAGATCAAGATCAATTTCTGCAGCTGCCTGCTGCAGAGGAAGAGAAAGCCCTTCAGACATTGCAGCTGCACACCCTTGAGCTATTTTCTGACTAAGGATGCTGTTCTTTCCTCAGCTTTTCAGGACTTCCCAAAAGACAAGTTTTTGAAAAGTTTTCTACAGACTGGAGGGGGACAAGAGGAAGGCAGAAAATACAAGTTTTAAGAGAAAAGAGACAAAGACCCTTTAAACCTGGGAGAGGCTTAGATATTGCAGAGTTCAGTGCCTAGGCTGTGAGATGATCAACATCTAAAATGCTTCATAATTAATCAGAAGAGGAGACCAGATCATGTATATATATAAATACTGGGGATGTACGTTTCGTTACAGGAATAGGGACCAGAGTCATCAAGGCCACTTTGCCACTTTTGCAGGCAGCCATGGAATAAATATTTTAATTATTGTGCAATATTTAAAATGCATCTTAAAAGTAATCAGATCTGATTAACCCTGAAATAAAACAAGTTACTAAATAAGAACTCCCACTGTAGCTCTTCTGCATAGAACATTATTTTCTCCAATTCTGAAACAGACATGCTCTCCGTAAATCCTGTGAAGCCAATGAGATTTATGAGTGTTCAACAGCCTTAAAATTAGGCTACTCAGATTTTAACATGCCTATAAGCCCCTTTTTGTCCACCTGTATATTTCAGAATTGGCCTAAAAATCATGTTGACTGATATTTTTTGAATTCTTCTTTTTTTTTGTCCTTTCAAAATTTACATTTGGAATATTAAATATCAGCTTCAGAAGATGCTGGATCAAACCCCAATGTATTTTTTGTTTTGCATTTAATATTATCTTGAATCTTAGAAGTTTCCTTCAATGTGAACCTCCAACTGATTCATAACCAGCAAATAAATATTAAAAAACCCCTACAGTCTCAAAGTGATCAGCTTGTTTGACACTAGGTGGCAGACAAGGCAACCAGGAAGATCCTTGAGCAAACTATCCCTGGCTGTACGTTCTGGTGTGGTTGTGTGGATCCTTCTAGTTCAATATCTCTCGACAGATAGGCAACAAAATCAAGGAGTTAGTACTGCAAATATGCTACTTGCAGTACAGGCTTCCTCCACACACTATTGACTGACTTTATCTTTTAGTGTTCATGCTTGTTTTTTGAAGAATGAATAACACTTTGAGAAGTCATTGTCTGTGAAGCCATGAAAAAATATACATTGATTAAAAAAATGATATTATGTTAGCAGTGTAATTATGAATATATATGTATATACAAAGAATATATATTTCATAATACGTGAGAAAAAAAGCCCAGCTAAAACTTCTTGTTATATAAATATATCTATATATCTAGATATATGTATCATATCTATCTACCTATACAGAGAGAGAGAGATATCTATATATCACAACTTAAAGAAGTAGATTATATTTCTGGCTTTACTGCAGATTTGCTCCGTGACTTGTAGATGGTCAGTAATGTTCTCTGCTTCAGCCTTACAATCTGTGAAATAGAGTACTACTTTCTTCCTTTCTTCCAGATCCGTAGACAAGTAAACTCATTAAAAATTATGAAATATATATGCTCAAAAATGGGGATATATATCTCTCTCAAGAAGTTTTAGCTGGGCTTTCTTCCATGTTTTCATTGAATGATTATATAATATTTTTCCTCTATGGCAGAGAAAATGTCTGGCTATTACTCCATTTTTTATTCTTTGTCAAATTCTGAATCATCTGTTGAACATTGTGAAAGACCTGTTATTCCATGAAAATATACAGAAACAATGTAACCAGGTCCTACTGAACCGAGCAAGAACTTTGCTATAAGCTTAAGAGAAATAATGAATTTGCTTAATATGAATAAAAATCTAGCACAAACATGATGTTAGTAGATATATTATCAATATTGATCAATTTATAAAGGAAAAATCTAGAAGAGACATTAATTTGATCCTTCCAGATTATTTTGGATTTTTTTTCACACCAGGAACGCAAAGTTGAAAGTCACAGACTTAGGGGACTAAGTCTATAATGTGATTTCCTCTTCTTTAGAAACTGTGTTGGGTAATAAACTTGTAATGAGAAAACAAACAAACAAATTAAACTCTCTATCTACTCTGATCTTTCAATAGATTTTTTTTTTTTTTAATGAGAAAAAACCTGTAGGGTGAAACTTGAATCTTCTTACCCTTTTTAGTTGTGAAAATAACTTTTCAATGTAAACACACAAAATATCACATCCTTCTTAGCTGTCAGCAAAACCAGCTGAAACAGCAGCAATGATAATTGAATTCATATAAAAGTTATCTATCCAAATGATCTAGGACCTTTGCAAAAAGATACATAAACAGAGAACAATTTGAGTGTGGGCTTTTTTTCAGACAGTTAAAACTGAAGATAGTTGGAAGTTATCTAAAAAATAATGTCTTCAATTTTCACTTCTAATTAACTTTTAAATATCAGGAATATTGTGAATGACAGTCCATAGCTAAAATCACTGTGAAGGCTAGGTGAAACATAAACCAAAGAGGAATAGGAGGTCTTCTCATTGTTTAGTGTTATTCATTTCTGGACTGACCTCATTACCAGAGACATCAATCAGGCACAGGTATTTATTCAGTGAAGCTGAATGTATTTGTTGCATCCCGACATTCATTCATTTGAAAATACATTGCATAAGGAAAAGGGTAGAAGCTCAGAATATACAATCTTGAGTACTGGGCTCCTGCTGTGCAGCTTGCAGGATTCGGTGCCTCTGTGTGTGTGTATTTGTAAAACTCAATCCAGCTACAGATGCAGCTCACTTAAATAGTACTGAATTAGTTATCTCCACACCCAGGACAACTTTTCTCAATTTCCTCCTTTATGCTGCAGGTGCCAACACTGTCATTGTCTGCCATAGGCTTGCTTTAAAAACAGACTGTGCTCTTACACTGCACTCATTTTGGCTTCCAAGTGGAAGTGGTACTAATGGGTTTCTTAGGCACTTACTATAAAAACAATTTGTCTTGTTGGCAGTTTCAGATACTCAGGAATTCTATGTACTTGTCTTCACTTTGCAGATCATCTTTTTTTGGCACTTAAATATCACAGGAGGGAGTTCCTGACTGGAGATAGCACTTACCATATTACATGAGCTGTGCATTCTTTTTGGCTCTAGGGCTACACATAGTGACAAGTGTTTGGCTCTAGCAGGCAAATAAAAAAATAATAAATTATGTCAGCAGAAAAACTCAGGTCAATATACTTTTGAGCTGCAAGAATTCTCATTATTTTTACCACCCTGATGAGATCCACGGATCCCATATTTTGCCTGGGTTTTATTTTATTTTTTTGTAGTTTAGTCTTATATAATTACTTATGATTTTGGCATTAGAAGACCACATTTCTTTTCATTACAAATAAATCCATGTTTATTTCCTCTTATGAATATACTTCAGGTTCTAGTTCTGTCCTTGTGTTGGGTTTTTGTGGTGGAGGTTTGTGTAGCAGGGGAGGGGCTAGAGGGGCGGCTCCTGTGAGAAGCTGCTAGAAGCTTCCCCGGCTCCAAGTCGGACCTGCCTCTGGCCAAGGCTGAGCCAGTCAGGGATGGTGGTAGCACCTCTGTGATAGCATGTTTAAGAAGGGGAAAGACTGCTGAAAAACCTGCAGCGGAGAGAGGAGTGGGATGTGAGAGAAACAACCATGGAGGCCCCGAGGTCAGTGAGGAAGGAGAGGGAGGAGGTGCGCCAGAGCAGATATTCCCCTGCAGCCCGTGGAGGACCCCACGCTGGAGCAGGTGGCTGGGCCCGGAAAAGGCCGTGTCTCTGTGGGAAAGCCCACGCTGGAGCAGTTCGTGGAGGACTGCAGCCCGTGGAAAGGACTTGAGTTGGAGAAGCTCATGGAGGGCTGACCCCCGTGAGAGGGACCCCATGCTGGAGCAGGGGAAGAGTGTGAGGAGCCCTCCCCCTGAGGAGGAAGGAGCGGCAGAAACAACGTGTGATGAACTGACTGCAACTCCCATTCCTGTCCCCCTGCGCCGCTGGTGGGGGAGGAGGTAGAGGTATCAGGAGCAAAGCTGAGCCCAGGAAGAAGGGAGGGATGGGGGGAAAGTGTGTTTTTAAGATATGGTTCTATTTCTCATTATTCTACTCTGATTTGATTGGTAACAAATTAAATTGATTTCTTTTTCCCTCCCTGTCCTTATCTCGACTCACGAGCCTTTTTGTTGTATTTTCTCCCCATCCTGCCAGGGGGGAGGAGTGAGCAAGCGGCTGTGTGGTGCTTTGTTGCCGGCTGGGCCTAAACCACAACAGGCCTAAACGTTTTTAACTATCATTCCTTTGTTAAGAAGAATTGATTTAAAAAATAAGGCATTTTCTTTCAGATGTCATGTTTCCAATGAAAACAAACCTAAAAGCAAGCAATAACATTGATTTTTGCAAAGTTTTCGATGTAGGTAATTCTAATTTGATAGCACATCTTTTGAAACTTTTTTTTTTTTTGCTGTGAAAGACAATGGTTTATTATGATTGTTTCAGTATGGAAATTAAGTACCTGCCTTATACTGAATATATAGATGAGCACTCTTTTTGAGATCCCTTGATTTGAGAGCACTCCTCAGTATTAAAGTGATCATGAGGAAAAGTAGAGAAAAAGGTCACAAAGTTGTATGAAGGCATAGTAAAGCTTTCAACTCTTCCATGTACTATGCCCTTCTTCAGAAGCTGAATGTCCAATAAAGCAGAAAACAGAATTTTCAAAGTGAATGGCGGTGATGCAACACATAACCTTCCCCGTAAAAGAGCAGGCAAAAATTAGAGCTGGAGAATGTGTAAAATCAAGGGGTGGGAGAAGAAAAGCAACAACCTCCCAAAGGAATATGATGACAGAATGCTGGATGTAAAGTTCAAATGAAGAATAAACCAGTACGTATTAATAAAGGGTAAAATAAATTAATACAGAATAAAATGAATCATTTGAATCCCACTCAGAGGAAGAGCTATTCAATGGTTTCTTTCACCTCCCTTTGTAAGTAAAACTATAATATATGTTAGAGGTAGGAAATAATATTAGTAGCAGTAATAATAATGAAAAATAAATGTATGCTGTCATTTTCGAAGTAGGATATTTCAGTAGCTACGGAGGGAAGCAGTACTGGAAAGTAACTGCAAACATGTTGCAATACAGAGATGAGGCTAAACATCTATGTCTGGACTAGTATGTACATGTCATATGGTCTTTCTCCATATGCTAAGATTTTGCTCCTTGGTAAACCCAGCCGCTTGGTAGGAAAGGAATAGAAGGTGAAACAATCACTGAGGAGTGTATTGTGGAGATACCTTATAAGTTACTTACTAAGTCCTCCTAGGGGGTAATTTCATAACACATTGGTTGGTATATACTTAAAGTTGGTGTATATTTAAAATGCTAAGCCACATATCACGAATTATTGCTGCAGGAGTGCAGTGAATTTCACACAGATGAAACTTCTTCAGCTACTATAACATTTTAAAATGTGAATCAAGCTAGTAAATCAGTATACTGATATTTCAGTTTCCCAGAAACTCTTTGCTATGCCTTAAGAAGGTTCCTATTTTCATTCTGTTCATTCATTCCCTCGGTCCCTTAAAGGAATGTAGAATGGATTGTCCATTCAATAAAGTTGTGTGAACTCAGCTACTCTTTGAATCTCTAAAAAAAAAGTAAGTCTAGAACTTCACTTTCAAGGGGTATGCAATCTTCATGTCTAGGATATGTCATAGCCCAAATATCTTGCAGCCCCTGCCAATCCAGTTTCAAGGAGTTGAAAGGAACAGCAAATTTGGAAACCCTGGAAAACCTCTATTCTATTAGTACATCTTATTACTGAATGATAACCAAACTTCTCAAAGTTAGTTCTGTTTTTCAGTATCCTTTTGCTTGGCATTATAGTTAAATGGTATTTTGTGGAATGTGGTTACTTAGACCTGGCAGCAGATTTTTGTTTTCAGTAGATATAACATGCAAATTTGACAACATAAATGACAAACCAACATCAGCTGCAAATAGCAGGGTCTTCAAAAGCGAAGCTTCATAGTTTGTTTTTTTTTTTTTAATAAACTGTGAATGAGGTGCAGATGAAAATAATTAATACTTGACAGTGGAGCTTGCAAGTACCATTGTCTTTGTCCTTCCTTCAGAGGCTCAGTCAGGGAACTGTAAATTTCAGTCTTCAGTTGACTTAGGCAGAAAATCTGAATGTATGAACTTCAGAAAGAAGACAGAAGAAAAAAAAAATTCAACAGTTTATTAGAGATTATATTAGAGTTAGAATGCCTTATAGATACCTGTTTTAATATTTGCTGGCTACCAGCTCCTCCAAAAAATAAACAGAATAAATAAAAGACAGAGTTAGTATGGTTTTAATGGTTTGGATGTTTGAGTTTTGGTTTTGGGTTTTGTTTGGGTTTTTTTCACATGGGAACTACCATTACAAAATTATTTTATAACTACAGACTCATTAACAAGTATAACCTCCCTACTAAAAATAATTGTTTAAATAGTTCTATTATGTTATGTCCCTTCTAAAATTTTCTAAGCACATTAGACATAAAACATCTTTTAAACATAAATTTTATTCATATTACTCAAATAAACTGTTCCTGTCAGCTCTGCTTCTGTGTATTCCCATGTACTGATGAATACATGAAATATTAAATGCCTAGATATATTTTGACTTGATGTTTTATATCTGCAACGTGGAGATTTAAAGAAATTAGATATCTTGGACAGGATCACAGACAAAATCCTGACAGGCCAAGGAACAGAGTGTTCAGAACATACTTTGGTAAATCAACACGTTATTAATGTGTGTTTGAATGGCATGTGCGCTTTACTGCATTTGCCAATTATTATTGTTGCTATTTTACCAGCAGAACCCATGTGTTATAGTAAATAATAAAGGATCCCATGCAATTTTCTTGTTCCAGATGCCTACAACATTTAACCACGTCCTCCAAAAGGATCTGACTCCATATCAAAGAATTTAGCTGTTTCTCAATTAAGTGTTGAGCCCAAGCATTAAGATGTTCTTATCCATTAATTAATTCCTTATTTACTTGTAGAAATTGCTTTTTTTTGTTTTTGAATAATTTATTCTTTTTGTTTGTTTTGTCTTTGTTAGAAGACATCCAGTTCTGCTTTTCTTTAACTTCCTCCTCTGAAATCTCTCCATCTCCGTATTAGTCTTGTGAAACAGATGTTTGCTATCCAACTCTTCAGCTGTCAATCAATCCTTTTTCAGTTCCATAGCTTTAATCCTAAGAATTTATATTATTCCATTATTCTATTCTAATCTATTCAGTTCACTCTAAAGATAAAACCACACTGTAAGAACATGTAAAAAGAAATTTTAGCATCATGTAGCTTTTAGTGGTTTTGTTGAATACATTGTGTTTTTTAAGTCAGTTGTTGTTGTTGCCCAGAATGTTTCAGTGAAGGTTATTGGAGCAACGTATTGAAAGAAAATTACAAAGTCCATAATTCAAGTCATGAATATTAGCATATTCTGAGCTCTACCTCTGCTCACCCTATTAAAAAAATATTTTATACTACAGCCTAAAACATCTAAAAGCAATGAAACAGCACAAGTAGTCTCCAGATTGGTTCTGAATTTTCTTTTAATGTATTTAAGTTAGCCTGAAGATAGAACTTTGTTTATGTGATTTAATATTTATAAGGGAAAACTTATAAACTCACAAAGTAGTACATATTTACATCTCTAAGTAATTGCTCCCAGTAATTAGTTAATTTCATTACAAGGGATTGCAAAGTGTTCATTAAAATATTTTCTGTACATCCAGGGATTTACAAACTGAACCTGGATTTCATATAGACATAGTGTACCTATTATAAAATTATTATACATAATTCATATGTACTTATTCTTTGTGCAGAAAACCTTTCTGATATCAAGTAGCTAAAACTAATTAGTTACCAAGACATCTCTGTAGAATTTTTCTGTGCCTGCAAAGTTAGCACTAGTGTAACAATATTGTTTACACTTCTAGTTACATTTTAAAGTTATTAGAAATAATGTCATATGAAAGTTTGATAGCAATCTGAATGCCAGAAGCACAGAAAAAAATATTTCTTCTATCGAGAAGATACAGAGAGAATCTTGTACCTCTTACATTTATTCTGGGGCTTGCACAACATGACAAAAAGGTTGAAAATGAAAATACTTTCTAAATTTTCTAATTGTTAATCTCACAGAATTAGTCTGATATTATCTTTAAAAGCACTGATTATCATTCAGTATAGACAGCAGTTTAAGATGCTATGAAATGTCAGATTATTTTAATAGTACAATGACCTCTATTTAAAGCTCTATACCTCTACAACTTGTGAGTGGTTACGACAATTCATTGACAAAAAGCAGGTCATCACAGCAGGTACAAGGCGTATATATGTCAGTATGAAGAAAAAGATGTTATGGTTTACTCAGAAAGTAGGAGGATTTAAATTTTTCTAAGGTAATTTTTTCTAAGTGAGGCTCTGATGCTGCATGTTCTGCCACAGTGCTAAAAATTATACTTTTTACTGAGGACAGGGGAGTCAGGTGGTTTGGTAAGTATACAGATCCAGACTCTAATCATGTGTAGAGTTGGTTATACTTATCTTCCATATCCACACTGATAAGCTCCAACAAGCTTCTTTCAGGGATCAAAGCAGCTTTCAGGATTACATATATCGCAGCTGTTTGAGAAAGAATATTGTAACTATGAGCAAGGTATGAAAAGAGTGACAAAGAACTTTTTGAAAGCTGTATTAGAATATTGCTTAACATTCAGATAAATATTTACAAACAAAGATCTGCCTAGGGGAAATCAAACAGAAATTAAAGTAAGGAACCACTGCAAGAAGAATATCATTCATCCAAAGTATATAATGCCTTGAATGAATAGAAAACCTCTAAAGCTCCCTTGAAAATAGAATGCAAACATGAAATGAAGGTACAAATATCACCTGTAACCTTGTTTTTTAACAAAAATATGAAGATTTTATTTTTCTAAGTTATACTGCCAGAAGAAGTTGATAGGAAAAGAAATCATAGAGGTCATGTATATTTTTGTTTTGTCTCACTTTGCCTTAAAATGTTAGCTGTTGCAATTTACTGTATGTAGAAATAAATAGCTGTTGCTGACATCATTCCACTCCCTCCACCCTATTCAACAGTGACATTTCATTCTTATTTGGACCCATTCTGGAAAGCTCTGTTTGACCAGGTAGGTATGTAATGTCAGCTGAACAGTACAGAATGCACATTTTTGTTTTCCTTAGAATTCTGAAATATATTGACGGAATAATGTACTTCCAGTAATGAAAATAATACTGAGCAGTATAGCATCAGAGCTGCAACTCTAAAGCAAATTCTGGTAACCATGGAGTTTAGATTGAGTATTAGCAGTGCCCTGCATGACAGAAATACCGCAATGCTCATTTTGGCTGTTTTGAAAACAGAAGGAAGTCCGCTTAAGCTTTTAGAATTTTGGAATGCTCCTAAATATCTACTTTTTAGGCATAGGCTTGTGAACGGAATTATGTCCTATACTTTACATAATTGTAGATAATATCTCCTCAACGAAAGACAGGATGGTCCATAATTGTGCTTCGTTTCTAGGAGAAAAGTACAGCAATGGAAAATTATGATGGCTCTGATTCTGCACACTGATTAAGTTCCAAAGATATCTTTCTAAAAGCACGCAGAGGGTAGATCTAAAATGGAAGCAAGCTGCCTCATTGATGGATGTAATTTTTAGGTAGCTGGAGCTTGAGGCTAACTCTATACCTTGAATGGAAAATGTAAGCGTGTTTTTGCCATCTTGCAATGAAAATTTTCAGTTAGAAAGAAAGAGACCTGAGTTCTTGTCCTTGTTGTTCCCTCCTGTGTTTCTGTCTCCTTCATTAAACAGTTCATATACAATGTTCTGTGCTAAGCTTCCTCCACATTAAGTATTGGGCTTACTGGTGAGGCATTGGCAGCGGGGAGGGGCTGCAGGGACGGCCTCTGTGAGGACGCAGCCGGTTCCAGCTGGCTCCAACGGACCCACCACAGGACACAGCTGAGCCTGTCAGCCAAACTGGTGGTGCCTCTGTGAAGACGTGTTTAAGAAAGGGCAGAAAATGCTGAACACGAAGAAGAGGAGGGAAGAAAAAGAGTGAGAAACAGCAGTGCAAACACCAAGGTCAGAAAAAGAGGAGAAGGTGGGGCTCCGTAACGGAGCTGATATTCCCCTGCAGCCCATGGAGGACCTGCGCCGGCACAGATGGATATCCCCAAAGAACTGCAACCCATTGTGGACCCGCACTGGAGCAGAGGAGAAGCATGGGGAGGAAGGAGCAGCCGGGAGAGACGCTGACCATAACCCCTGCCCATCGCCCCTGTGCCAGTCGGGGTGGAGAGAGGAGTTGAGAGTGAAGGAGAGAAATTGAGCCTGGAAGAGGGGAGAGGAAAGGTGTTGTTTTAATGTCTGTCTTTTTGTTGTTCGTATCAAAATATATTTTTATATAAATATTGTGAATATAATAAATGTAAATGAAAATTATTCTATTTATTTAAAAAATATCTACCCATTCACAGATGGAAAGTACTAACGTTTGGGACAATTTTACCTGATTTAGACTGCAGGGGAAAATAAATTTATCCAAGCTGAATGAAGACAAGTTCATCAGTATTTATCTCCTCAGGATAACAAATTTTTTATTCAGCTAACTGAAGTTAGTACAGGCTTTCTTAACTTTAAAACACCTAAACTGCAGTTGACTACTACCTTACACCTGCATTTATCAAATAAAGAAGACAAAGCAAAAGGAAAAAATGTAGATTTTTGTTCCTTCAACTGAGATATTCTGAGTCCTTCAGTTCTGTCCTCAATAACAGGAGGTGAGAGGAGGCAACTACATGTTAAATGGCAAGGGACTAAGAGAATATTCATTCTGTTACCATTGTACACTGTCATATATCACAAGGCATGAAATCCACCTCAAAAACTCTTAATAAATTTTATACTTTCAGTATAAAAATTCAAAAGTCTCAAAAACCTGGTTTTCTTGAGTATTCACAATACTAGGGATCTGAATATTTTCACCTAGAAGGCAGACACATGTCAGTAGTAGGCTCTGCTCTCCCTCTGCTCTTCCAAATTCTTCAAACTCAGAAGTTTCTGTTAATCTTATATGGCCAAACTTATTCCTGATACCTTTTCCGTTGTTTGCCTTAGAAAAAGATCTGAAAAAATGTTAGCGGACAAGAGAAGACTCTTGTTTCTGTCATCTATATTTGATGCTTCAGAGAAAGGTGAATCGTTATCATCTTTCATGATACCAAATGATGGCTAAGGGCAATAAAAATACTTCTGCACTGGCCAGCAGAAGCTTTGAAGAAATCAGTTAGCTAAAAATTACACTAAAACCCTTATTATCAACAAATCAGACACACGAAATGCTATTTCACAAACTTTACTTTCTAGGATTGCCTTTCTTTTGCTGCTTCATAATCCATACCACCTCATACGACTCCACATGTAAGTGGAATGTTTCAGGCTTCCTCTTGGAAAAATCTACGATCCTTGTCTCCATGATCCTCATTTCTGTTATTCTTGTCTCATATTTAAAAAGTTTTTTAGGATATTATTCAGCAGTTTGGAAATGTTCTTTCATATTCTGTGTGGGTTTTGACTGTCAGATTGTATTAATGGTAAATTTGATACTGGATGACAATCACCCTTTAAAATATCTCCTGGCTTCCTGTTTTTGCCCAAACACAATTATAAAAGTTTATTTTATCCTTCTTAAATATTTTTTTTCTTTTTGCTAGGATTTCTTAATCTTCTTTTTCTTCAAGTTGTCCCAGCAATCTTCCTCTGGACTTTGCCAGTTTGAATTTTTGTAGTTATTTTTCACAGAATTCCAGATCAGGGCTCACTAGTGACTTGTATGATAGTATTACGGTTTTTCTATCTCTACTAGAAATAATTCTCCATCACATTTCCATATCATGGTTTTTTCCTAACTTCTGAGCCATGTAAATATCTCATAGCAATGCAGTGATTGAACAATGCTTCCAGATCTTTCTCCTTCTGTCATTTCCAAATTATGGCATATGATCTTGTAGCAGAATTTCTTAAATTATTCACCAAGTTTATGATCTCATACCCTTCACTGTCATATTTCTGATGCCTAAAATCAGCCAGATTCAGAAATTTTCTCAGAAGGGCTCAATTCAACACTCCAAGCATAATCAATGCACACTGATCTTTTCAGGCACCTCAGAAAATGCCAGTTCATTGTTGTCTTCTTTAAAATTCATACACAATATGAGGATACTTCCTTCTGAGTCCTTTATATTTTACTCCATCCTTCATATTCAATCCATTCTAAGTTATAGTCTTCAGATGTTTACATGTCTTTTTCAGGTTTAAACTACCATTTCTTACCTTAAAAAATAAGTCCTACAGGACTTAAAAACCCTGTTGTTTCATTAAAAAGTTAAGAGCAGACAAATATCTTTGTAATAAAAAGAAATCCCCCAATCTTATCAGACAGAATACTATCTGCCACTATCTTTCCCTTTTAAATTAGTGACCCCTAGTTCAAAATAAATCCTATTCTTTGCTTAGATAATTTCTTTTTTAAAACGTTTTCTTTCTTGATTTTAAAACATTATCATAGTTCACCCCTACAGATTCTGAAGTATTCTTAACAAATTACTGTGAAGTATATTTGAAGAATAATTGATAGAATTTTGCAAAGCTACCAACATTGAAAAAAACTTAGGAGGCTAGAGTTGTTGATAATACAACATTTTCCAGCTGGCATGTAGCAATCCAAGTATTATGATGGTTGCAGCTTTCCTAAACAAATTATTTTATGTCTAGCACTTAGCCCTTAAGGTAGGGCCTAAGTCCTTAAGTTCTTAAGGTGAATAAATCCTTGCATCTGTAAAAGATCTATTTACAAGTTACACTGAATTTCTTGAACAAATTATTTAATTCTGGGACACTGAGGCCTAGACCTTTGAAGGTAGATGTTTAGGACTGGATTTCAGTGGAGGGTAATATTATTGAGGAACTGGCTTTAACTGCAGCAGAAGTGACTCTAATAACATCTAGAAAATAGATCCAGAGTTAAAAGTGTCAAAGAAAAGTGATACTTCAAAAAATGAGATTAAATGAGTAAAAATGAGGTATTAGTTCTGACATTTGTGAACATCTTGAAAATACCTTTAATAGCTGAGTGCTAATTACATTAATAGTCTTGATGCTGAACATTTTTTTCTGGAAGGATAATTTTTTAAAAAGGAAGATATTTAAATGTATAGTACAAAATTTTTATCTAGCTCCTTTATAGTAATTATAAAACTAAAGGTATTCTACTTTTTATAAGTATTCAATTGTAACTAAGCTTCATTTTTTTTTTAATCTGACTGTGCATCCTTATTAACATCCACTCTCTCGACACTGTTTTCAACAACATGAACACTGGCTATATTTCCTGGTCTCATTCATTGCAGAGCATTCTTCAATATATGGCCCATGTTTTATTCAATTCACACTAGTAAAAACCTGCTCTGAATGGGTTTGTTAACAAGCTTGTTAATTTTAACATCATCTTTTACAGCAGCCATAACTTTACGGTATTTCACTGCCTCGCAACATATTATTGAATTTATTTTCAAAATAAATTGGAGAGGTGAAGAGATAGAATAATCCTCATTTTATGACTGGGACACTGAGTTGCATTATCTGATAAATCTAAGACTGGTTTGACTACCTAGAAACTTATTTTTCAAGTACTTAGCCCTTCAGTTTGGAGTACTGTTCCCAGCATCTTCAACTGCAGCTGCAGGCATCCTGCGGTTCAGCAGTTTAGCCATTCATGGTATTAAATGTACATCCAGAAAAGGAGGAACTCACAACCTGCTGCATGAAACAGGTTTGGTGTAAATGGTGTGATTTAACTGTTCTACTTTGTATTGCAAAGTTTTTGCATGGCTGGGCTGTGACAAACCCAAGTAGAGGAGAACCTTGAGGGGAGTAGGTCTCCATGTTCCTTTCTTTAAAATGAGCACACCAAAAGACATCAAAGACTCTCAGTCTTTAAAGCTGGATTATTTAGAATATAAAAATACATAAACTGAAACAAGGTAATCCTTTTTATAAAAAAACAAAGAAACCTCTCCAATAAACCCCAGATGTAGTCTGTTTCACACATCAGAATTACCTGAGAAGGTTTGAAATAATTCTCCCTTACTCCCACTATATCTTTTTCTCTAGCTTTGCTTTTTTATCAAATAACCCCACATGTTCTAGGTGAACAAACTCCATGGATTCCCTCCAGGCCTTTAAGAAATTTTTCTCTCCCAGGCTTGGCTTTTGTTTCTACCTGACAACAGGCCCTTTGCTTCTCACAAGGTCTCAGTCTCCCTCATCCTGTGTGCTCTCCCTCAGCACCTGCCTGCCTCATCTGGTATTTTTCAAGCTGACCAGATGCTCACCCTAAGACAGCAGTCTTCCCTTCCCCATAAGCATTCCTTTTAACTAGGAAGGCAGCAGCCTGCACAAGTAGCCTTTTTCCCTGTTGTTCAACCATGCCCTACACACAGAACATGCAATGGGGTACCCATGCAATGAACTATCACATAGTTCGGTCCATCATACAACTGTAGAAATCACAGTCTTCCTAGTCTTAGAGCGAGTGTTTCACCACCATAATGTGAATAAAAATCTCTTTGGCTTGCACTGATAGTTTGAAGAGTAGAGAGTCCCAGTTTGTCCCATTATAATTTGGTCATTAACCAAATTGCCTTTCTGGCTGCTCCCAGTTCTCTCCTCCAGCTCATCTTATTTCACTTATCCCCTTTATTCTTTCATCTAGGCTCTCTGTGCTGACAATTAGGGTTCACCCAAATACATTGGCTCCTCAGCAGTCATCTCCATTTCTTTTGTTCTGCTTATTCTCAGATCTTTCCTTGTCATTTCTGTTTACCATCATAAGTTCAATGTTTTAGCTTTCTGTCCACCCACTGACCTCTTCTCTTTCAGTCTTTTAGTCCCGTGTTCCTTCTCATGAAAAAGTGAGCTCTGAGCCCAAAATTCCTTGTCCATCATGTTCCTAGCTCCAGTTCCCATGTCCTTCTTTCTAACTTATTGCAGGTCTATTTCTATCTCTGTTTTGAAAAAGGCTACTTTTCTATTAGAGTAGCCTAAGAAAGTGAAGTTCCTGAATTTAGTACCAGTATGGCTGTCAGGAGTTCCAGGCAATAGTAGTTATCGGAGGAAAGATTCAGTCAATTCCACATAGCTTTTATTGTTAGCAGTTCCGTAATGATGAGCATGTGAAAGCTTTTCAGAGGCTTATACCTTGAGCAAATTTGAAGATTTTAATGGGATAACCACAGACACATTCTTGACAGACTTTGCAAAAATCTCTTTTCCAAAATGTGTGTGCAGATTTTTTGATATAAGGAAAATATATTTTATTTTGCTTTGCATTCTTTAGACACTTTCTTGGGAATAGCAGATCTGTTTGATTGAACAGTTATGGTGGAAAAAAAGTGCAAATAAATCCATTCTGAGTTGTTCACTCAGCATGGAAAAACTGTGTTCAGACTGTTGAACCTAAGCAAAGTTATAATCAACTGAAAATATGAACCACTGGCCAACCTTAATAATAGGTCGTGTCAGCAGTCCTGCTTAAAATCTTTATGATATTCTTGTTGTCACAGAAACAACTGTTCCAGCACAAATTCCCCTGAGATGTCATTCTTTGATAATAAGAATAATATACTGCATTTAAATGTACTTGTATATGACTCAGTTTCTCAGAGTGAGAACACCAGTGCTTTATTTCTGTATTGGGTTTGCATGGCAAGGTTTTGGTAGTGGGGAGGCTACAGGGGTGACTTCTGTGAGAAGCTGCTAGAAGCTTCCCCTATGTCCAATAGAGCCAATGCCAGCTAGCTCCAAGATGGACCCACCAGTGACCAAGGCTGCTACAGTGGTAGCGCCTCCGTGATAACATATTTAAGAAGGGGAAAAAAAAGCTGCACAACTGCAATTGCAGCCGGAGAGAGGAGTGAGAATATGTGAGAGAAACAACCACGCAGACACCAAGGTCAGTGAGGAAGGAGGGGGAGGAGGTGCTCCAGCCACTGGAGAAAAGATTGCCCTGCAGCCCGTGGTGAAGACCATGGTGAGGCAGGCTGTCCCCCTGCAGCCCATGGAGGTTGATGATGGAGTAGGTAGCCACTTCCAGCCTGTGGAGGACCCCATGCTGGAGCAGGTGGATGCGCCTGAAGGAGGCTGTGACCCCATGGGAAGCCCGTGCTGGAGCAGGCTCCTGGCAGGACCTGTGGAGCCATGGAGAGAGGAGCCCACGCTGGAGCAGGTTTGCTGGCAGGACTTGTGACCCTGCAGGGGACCCACGCTGGAGCAGTCTGTTCCTGAAGGACTGCACCCTGTGGATGGGACCCATGCTGGAGCAGTTCGTGAAGAAGCGCAGCCCGTGGGAAGGACTCACGTTGGAGAAGTTCGTGGAGGACTGTCTCCCATGGGAGGGACCCCATGCTGGAGCAGGGGAAGAGTGTGAGGAGTCCTCCCCCTAAGGAGGAAGGAGCGGCAGAAACAACATGTGATGAAGTGACTGCAACTCCCATTCCCCATCCCCCTGCACCTCTCGGGAGGGAGGAGGTAGAGAAAATCAGGAGTGAAGTTAAGCCCAGGAAGAAGGAAGGGGTGTGGGGAAGGTGTTTCTAAGATTTGGTTTTATTTCTCATTAGCCTACTTTGATTTGACTGGTAATAAATTAAACTAATTTCCCCAAGTCGAGTCTGTTTTGCCCTGACAGTAACTGGTGAGTGATCTCCCTGTCCTTATCTCAACCCACGAGCCTTTCGTTTTATTTTCTCTCCCCTGTCCAGCTGAGGAGGGGAGTGATAGAGCAGCTTTGGTGGGCACCTGGCATCCAGCCAGGGTCAACCCACCACAAATTCTCACATTATCAGTGTAAAATGTCATAACTAGATGTATATTCTAGAGACAGACATACTATGGGGTAAGACGTGAAGTATGGAGAAGTTGTGAAATCTCAACATAGGGCGACTGTGAAATCTGTAATACATACATATACATACATTACATTTTGGTAACAGTGCGGTTTTACAAAATTAGGAAGAAACACAACTTCACAGGTATAGTTGCATTTACTCCTACACTACTTTTCTGGTAAAGTATATTGATTACCGTTAGTTTTTGTGTAGAAACTGGTGCAGGCTGCAATCAGCTTATTTCCCTTACTTGTGTATCTGTGCAAAGGCACATTATGTCTTCTGGCACTTGGAAAAAAAGCCATCTGTTTGCCTTTGGAGACTTAGGTGTTCCTGACACTCCTTCAAACAGTCATTGCACCAGAACTGTGGGAAAGGAGTGAAAGTTTGCCTGATAGGTAAATAAAGAATATAGAAAAACATGTGAAGGGTAAGTGAAACTGAGTTTAAATAGAATAATACTTAAGATTTTTATTTAATTATTATTGTTTTAAAAAAAAACTTATTTGGTTTATAAAACTGCCTCTTTTTACCTTTAAATATAAATTCATTATCATGTAACTCTATGCAATCATAAAAACAGTGAATACAGCAGTGATGCAATTCAGTTTTCTATTCAGCTCTAATGTTTAGCATTCCCTACACCATGCTGCTGACAGTAGAATTTACCTTTACTTGCCAGCAAAGGAAAAATAAAACCAATAAAACCAATATACATTGAATCCCTTGGCTACAAAAATTTTCATTTGGTTTCCAGAAGTGGTACATATTGCTAGAACAGATTTGTTTTCACATAAAGTACTGTTGCAACTTTTAGTATTACTCTTCTTCAGGAAGAAAAAAGGAAAAAAAACACTCCCTCATCATATGTTCAGTGATGCCTTCTTCAAATGTCTGCTCCTAATTTGCTGGTATTTAAATTTCTGTTACTGAGAGCTACTGTGGCTATGAGACATATCTTGTTCTTTCTATAGCAAAATTTGCTGCTGTAATTTTTAAATTATATAATTTTAAATTTAAGTACCTTCAAGAAGTGGTTTCTGAACCCTTGTTCACTTTTCCTCGTCAGGCTGCTAAGAGCTTGTTCTGGACCAAATGTCCACTGGTTTTCATAGGTTTCTATCTTTACTAAGCTCAATTAAAAAAAAAAAAAATCTAATGCACGGAAGAGGAGATTCTATCTGTAGTACTCAAGGATATTTCCATACTATGTTCACAGAAAGACAAAATCAATCCACACTTAGATATTTACTGGAATGTAATTGTAAAATACCAATTTGACAACTATTTGAACCTCTTTAAAAAATCTTGGGAGCTCCTTGGAACCCCAGTCGACATTCAAAGCTGACTGTTCTAAAGATGTCATAAAGGAGTTCCTCAAAGATCCATACAGTTAAATCCCAAATGTCTCAGAGTTATCAACATGATGCTTGTTGAGAGTGTCCAAAAAGACTGCCCCACCAGTGAGTAGACTGGTGGTGCACAAGAATTTGGGAGGGGACACAGCGAGGACAGCTGACCCCATCTGATCAAAGGGATATCCTATACCATATGATGCCATGCTCAGCAATAAAAACTGGGGAGAAAGTTTGCCAGGGCTGCCGCTGCTTGGGGACTGGCTGGGCATTGATTGGGTGGTGGTGAACAATTTTTTTGTTGTTTTTGCATCACTTGTTTTTTGTGGTTTTGTTTTTCTTTTTTCGTGTGTTTTGTTTTGGTTTTAGTTATTAATCTGTCTTTATCTCAACCCATGAGTTTTCTTACTTTTACCCTTCCTATTCTCTCCCCCATCCCACTGGGGGGGACTAAGTGAGTGGCTGTGTGGGGCTGAGCTGCCTACTGGGGTTAACCCACAACAAATTAGTTAGATAATACACTGCATAAGTCTGCATTAGCTAATATTTTCACTACAGAAGTGTCTGAAGTTCCTGCTAAAGCTGAGATCTCATACGCTGGGCAACAACAGAAGAACATAAGAGGGAGAAAGGATTTCCTGCAGGTATGCAGTGTATATAGTACAGCTCTCAAACTTTACATTCCCATCACAGAATCACAGAAAGGTTGAGGCTGGAAGGGACCTCTGAAGGTCATCTGGTCCAATGCCCCTGCCCAAGCTGGGTCACTAAGAGCCGGTTGCCCAGGACCATGTCCAGATGGCTTTTGAAAATCTCCACGGATGGAGACTCCACAACCTCCTTGGGCAACCTGTGCCAGTGCTTGGTCACAGTATCACATATGATACACAGTATCAAATATAATCAAATATGATATGATATGTATCATAGATGTGCTGGTTTTGGGTAGGATAGAGTTAATTTTCTTCAGAGTAGCTAGTATGGGGCTATGTTTTGGATTTGTGCTGAGAACAGTGTTGATAATTCAGGGATGTTTTCGTTATTGCTGAGCAGTGCTTACACAGAGTCAAGGCCTTCTCTGCTTCTCACGGCACACCACCAGCGGGGAGGCTGGGGGTGCACAAGAAGCTGGGAGGGGACACAGCTGGGACAGCTGACCCCAGCTGACCAAAGGGATATTCCATACCATATGACATCATGCTCAGCATATAAAGCTGGGGGAAGAAGAAGGAAGGAAGACGTTCGGAGTGATGGCATTTGTCTTCCCAAGTAACCATTACGCGTGATGGAGCCCTGCTTTCGTGGAGATGGCTGAACACCTGCCTGCCGATGGGAAGTAGTGAATGAATTCCTTGTTGTGCTTTGCTTGTGTGCACGGCTTTTGTTTTACTTATTAAACTGTCTTTACCTCAGCCCACGAGTTTTTTCACTTCTACCCTTCAGATTCTCTTCCCCATCCCATCAGGGGGGAGTGAGCGAGTGGCTGTGTGGTACTTAGTTGCCAGCTGGTGTTAAACCATGACAACATATTATAGGACCATATCACATTACATATATTCACATATAAAGTATTTATTTTCAACATATCACATAGACACAGTCACTTTTCTTCCATTCATTCAGTGCTTACGTTTCATACTCAAATATTCTTTATGGATTATGGATTATGCTCTCAGGCGTTCCAAGGCCAATGACTCCTTACTTGTCTCATTCTAAATGCCTTCACCTATCTATTGTGCATGTGCTGCACCTTCATTGACACTTCATTTGCCTTCAGTTCTGTATAAAAATTATTATGCATGATGGTGTGTATGAGTAAATAAATACAGGAACAGGGGGAGCAGACACAGGGATAGAGGCATAGAATTAAATAGATGTATAAGGTTTGAAGAAACAGAATCAGAATTAAGCATATGTTCAGAAATAAGAGGGTTATGGTAGAGGGGCAGTGACCAAGCAGATGGGTGGCTCACTTCTGACCACTGTCTTCAGTATCTTCAGTCTTTCTCTGTGGCAATGCCCCTCATTCTCTCTCACACCTCCTACTTGCTTCTTGAGGTCCTTCTGCATCAAGTAACAACAAACAGAAGAGCAAGAAGAGTCCCATATGAAAGATCCCTCAGGAAAAGAACAGTTATCTGAACTCAGCAGGAGTTGAGGAGAGCAAAAATAATGGTTTCCTAACCCCTAATCCTCTCTTCTTGTCCCTTTAACCCTTGTACTGGTGCTGCAGAACAGGACAGCATCAGTTAACCTTTTCAGGCATGCTATAGCACTCCCAGACTCTATGGCATTTTGTAAAACCTTGTTCCCAGACTAGTCTTGTGTATCCCCAGTGTACATTCCTGCCTTTCCCAAAATAATGTGTGTATGATGGAAGGTGAATTCTCCATGCAGAGAAATGATGCCTTACAAAGCAGCACAGTATTGTTAGCTTTTATACACAAATGCATCTCACATAGCCCAATGGTTATAGAAGTTTTTTCTTTTTTCCTTCTCCATGCATAATTGCATACTCTGACATGGTGCGATCAGCAGCTGGTTCAGTAAGCAAGCTCACCTAGCCCTTGGCATCTTTGTTCAAGCTGCAAGAGCAAAATCCATTAATGTCAACTGCAATGCTATTCTTGTGGCATGGTATGTGCATATGCTAAGACCGGAACAACCTATAGCTTTCACAGAAATCATTGAACTATACTGGCTTTGATCGTGAACTAAAAGGTTATAGTACTGTGGAGCCCTCTGCTAACTCGCTGCCATTTCATTCCACTCTCTTTTCTATGTTTTCCTTGTGATCCAAGGTCTCGTTTGAAAAAAACTTTCTGTTGATCAGTGAGTTTGACTTTTTCTTTCTAACCAGATTTATTGTTTTGCTTATATTTATCTTCCTTTGTTAGGAGGTTAGTAAAACACATCAGAAAAAAGACCAAACACACCAAGTAAGAAGCTATTAATGTAACAAGTGATCAAATAAAATTCATTATAGTAACAAGCCTCAGTTCTGGTTCCAGTTATTCAAAATTTCTTCCAGTGTCTGCAGAAAGGAAACTGAGATAAGAACTTACTTTGCTGCAGCCTGCAGGTCTGCAGACAGGAACTTCTGCTGACTCCGGAGTTCTTTACATCTCTCAAAGGTTCTCTTATAGGAATGGATTACAGTAGACATGCAAGCTGAGTACTAGTTGATTCCTGTTATAAAAGAGGATTAAAAATGAGGGTGGCTTCAAAAGCTAGTGCCACCAGCAAAGTAAAACTGAAAAAGGAGCAAAGAAGCTGCTGTACAAATTGACAAATCCGTTGGATAATATTACTTTTGATACTAGAGCATAGGCATCACACTTCACAAATTGCTCATTATCACTGACTTCTTGTAGCAAGGAGACTCTAGTGTACACAGTCTCTGGCCACTTTATGCACTCTTAACAAAGCTAGAAAAAAACTTAAATAAGCTGCTCTTGCAGCTGAAAAACAATTTGCCACAGTATCAGCTGAAAAAAAAAGAAGATTCAATTCATTGGTACTGCAGTTATATGCTTGAACAACTTTTGGGACAGAGGAATGCTGTGCATGAATTCAGAAACAAGTAGAAAATAGACAGGGCAGATGTTATGCTGACCTCTGCCCATTAGAATCTGATAGGTACTTTGGTTTATCCCTGTCTGACCAGATAATATTGCCTCCAGGGAAATCATTATCAACAGTGCATCTTTAAGCCCGGTGTTGTCACACATTGGATATCTATACTTCTTTGGGGAAAAAATGAGTTCAGTTGAAAACCAAAACTGATTTTGATACTGCTGCTGGTATATAACAATAAATAGAAGTTTATGCATAAATGTACATACATAAATATGCATTTGCACATAAATATAGATATGGTCCAGCTGTAAGAAATTACTTAGTAGATATCTGAATTGTTATTTTTCAGCTAATGTATCTTTCTTCTTTTCATAATACTTTTACTGACAGGTCTTCCTCCACATCATACTTCTAACACTAAAAACGGAACAGAAAAGAAAATGGATTGCTGTTCTAATGAAAAAATATTCTGTAGATTCTTACCCCAGAACCTCCTTGGACTTGTGAATTAGTATCTGAATTGAATTCTTGCTGGTGGTTTCTTTACAATTTTTGACCCTGAAATAAAGTAGTGATGAGATGTTTTATGAGCTTTATTTGTCTCACTGATGTCAAAGCAATGTGTGTTGCGTTTAGAACACACAATAACAAAACACCAGTGAAGACACTTCTCCACAACCTTGTGCAACCCTTGGAAAAAATCTATTCTACTGTCTCCTCCACATACTGAGTTTCATCTTACCTATATTCATTTGTGGTGTATGAGAGGAGTGGAAGAGTTTTATTTTTCCTTAACTGTTACAGATCTTGGATATCAGGATTATTAATTTTCATAGTAATTTAAGGAAATCAAAGGTAGAGACAAAAAGACATCAATATGGAATATTTCATGTTCTATGAATGAGATGAGATTTAAGAGCCTTTAACCTTCTACAAGGAGGGAAGTTTAACAAGAAGTCTAGGGCTGTTCAGCTAGAAGGGTGTAATTGATAAATGAAAACTAAAAAAACCCAAATATATCAATTTGTTCCTGGATGAAAAACAGGTCTTTTGAACTTTCAAACTGTTGCTCTAGGCACAGCATATGCAGATTGGTTTTACACATCAGAGGAATGCAATGTAGTTGCCTATCTGGAGTCATTAACAATATTGTCTATTATCTGGCTCCATTTGTCACTAATGGTATTTTTTTCAGATACAATTTTGCGTGATCCTTCAGGTACCAATACGGATCTCTAAGTGAATGAATTAGGCTAATAGACTATAATGTCAGCTGTAATGTATCAATATCAGCTGTAATCAATGTAACAGAATCTGCAATGTGAAGTTATATCTACTCATATTTTAATTTCTTCCACAAAAATCAGTAAGATCGAACAACGATACAACTAATAGTTCATTTCATTCACAGTTACATAATTACCTATTAAATGGAAAGACAGATGTCACATTTATGTCTATGCCGTAAGTGTACGCAGGATTATTCATTTAGATTACTTCATATACAGTATTTTCTGTACACTTACATACCATGTTCAAAGAAAGTGTCAGTGGATACTACAAAGTCCATCTTTTTCTTTCAATAAGTTTAAGAAATTCCATTTCACAGTTCACTTAGTAAATTTAGTTCATAAACTTCACATCATCACTGTTGGGAACAAGACAGGATTTTTCTATGATATTTTTAGCTTATTAAACTGATTTTTTTTGTGGGTTTGAGGAAGATGAAATTTAAAAAGTA
Organism: Gymnogyps californianus; assembly: GCF_018139145.2. Classification (NCBI taxonomy): domain Eukaryota; kingdom Metazoa; phylum Chordata; class Aves; order Accipitriformes; family Cathartidae; genus Gymnogyps; species Gymnogyps californianus. The sequence goes on along the minus strand of NC_059474.1, from coordinate 22,702,244 downwards.
GGTAAAAGAAATAACTTACTAAATTTGGTCAGCAAGTCTCATTTTTATTTTCTGTCTCCTGAGTTTAAAACAGTAAAAATTAAACCCACAGAAATACTAGGACTTGAAAGTTCAACTATCCTCCCCACACAAAAACAGCAATGCAGATTTCATAATAAAACAAAATAAATGTACATGTTTAAATATGCATTTATATACCTATTATGCTATACAATATGAAAACTATATGAATTTATCAATATGAATAGTTTATTTCTATTTCCTGACTCTATTTTGATCAAACAGGATACGAAGACAAACCTTAGCCTTACTCAAAAATTGCTTGCTCTTTTTCTGATACACATATTTGTTAGGGAATTAAAATTGATATTTTATGTCAGAAAATAGTGTATATTGGCTCACAATATTTTAAATTATATTTTCTAGTTAATTCTTTACAGGTTTTTCTATTTTACTGTAACTGAGCAGGAGTTTCCATTTAATAGTCCATAATGATACAGTAAGCTAACTTTGTAAGTGGGTAGAACTAATGTAAGACTGCAAGTTATTTGTGTATGTGAAATTATTTCTTCGTGTGTTCAGTAACTTCCATTTATCAGAATTAAATTTCAGTTGTCATTATGGAAGTAAATTTCAGTTTCTCTGGAAATCTTACACAATTTCTGCAATCTTTAATCTGAATAATGTTGTGCTCCTAGCAAATATCACCACCTTCCTCTTCATCTTCTTTTCCATATCAGTACTGAGTATATCTAACAACCACATTCCTCATACAAACCTTTGGGGAATACAGTTATTATTTTTTTTTTTTGTCATGCCGAAAATTGATAGTTTATCCTTACACTTTATTTTCTGTATCTAAATATGTTTATAATGCATCACAGTATTTTACCGTTCATGACATGACTAGGAAGTTTTAGTAAAAGCTTCTGCGAAGGACTTTGCTGAAGACTTCTTAAAGGTCAAAATAAATTATATAAACCTATGAACCTGCTCTCTTTTATCCACTATTTTAGTAGATTAGAGGGGCTTGAATTTCCTTTGCAGAAGCCATGCTGGTTTATCCTGCTCACAATGAGTTTATTGAGGTGGTTTGTAATACAGTCATTAATAATGGTTTCAACCCATTTATCTGGAACATCAAGGTATAGCATGGGCTGGCAACTCCCTGGGGGCCAGGAACAGCAGGCGATACTGCAGGCCATACCCACCAGGGCTGGCAGGGCAGGGGCTTCACCAGCAAGGGCTCATCCTACCAACCCCACCCAGCAAAGGAGCAGGGAAGGCTAAGGGGGGAGGCCGGAGGCAGCCCAGAGACCAGATCATCGGAACTCTCCATACTGACAAGGCAGGTCTGAGGTTAAGCCGGGAAGTGAGTCCATGGGTCAGGGTTAGGATCTGAGTCAGTGGGGTACAAGGTCAGGCATGGAGGCATGGCTGCAATCCAGATGCAAAGTAGTTAAGTGGGGCAAAGAGCCTCAGTTTAAAAGTAGCTCCTACAAGAGGGAGGTGTAGGGCCTCACTGGAGCTTTTTCCAGCTTTTTCTTCAGAACAGTTCTTATCAGCCGGCCTTGAGTGCAGCCAGCTAAACTCCTAAAAGTGTGTGAGTAAGCTCAGGACTCTGAAATAGAAATGAAGTAAGGCTTACCAGCCTATGTCAATGCAACCCAACCTAATATATTTTCATTAAACTATATATTGGTATGAATACGTAGATTACTTCATTGGATGCTTACATGCATTTAAACCAAAAAAAGAGTAAAGGCTTGCTCTTAAGGAGAAATGTAAGAGGATTCCTGGGTGTATGGGAACTAATTTAACTTTATCCATTTAAAAGGAAGCAAAGACAGTCTGAGGAATGCATCTCTGTAAAATGCAGAAATTTCATTTGATAGTACAGGCCGCAGAACCACTGCTGTCTTTACAATTCCTTTTTGATTCTTTGCAACTTTTTATCTCCATCTCTATCCCGCATTTCCAGGGTAACAAAACAGAGCTAATAGTGGATTTCATTATTCTGCGTTGATAGGGAAGCACCGTTGAAGACAACTTGTAACGTCTGTTCAAAGACTAGCAATCCTCCCTGGCAATTGATTTATTTGCATATAATTATCTGGAAAGGTTGACTGGGTGTTACCTGACAGTTGGTGATCATTTTGTGCAAGGGTGGTGACACAATAATTCTATGATTTAGATGAAAAGGGGAAGCAATGAATGATATTGTATTCACTGAAAGACTGTCCTGAGTTCAGGAAAGCTTCTGGGGAAAGAGAGAAAAAAATCTGAATATTTTTCTGTTTGCAGAACTATGTTTGTCATTTTAGCCACACAATATCTGCGTAAAGTTTGGGCATCTGTACCTCAGAGTATGCACCTCTGGAAGGAAGAACTGTTAAAAAAAAAAAAAAAGAGTACCTACAAAATTGGAGGTCTGGGAAAACCTTGTATTTAAAGAACACGAATTATGTTGTTAAGGGTCATTTCTGGAGGCAAAGAACACTTAGATCTGGAAACACTGTTCCTGCAAAAATGTAAGATTTTTTTGCTTTTTTTTTCCCCCAGGGGGGAAAACTCAACTGGAGCTATAAAACAGATACAAAATATTCAATTGTTCTAATGAATAAAAACCACAAAATTGGAATGAATGTTAAATAGATCTTTATATCACAAGACAATTTTTATTATCAGAATTTAGGATGACTTCCAATTTGTGGAACAGGTTTCTCCTTCTCTCCCTTTATTGAAGATTTACTTTTCCATACTAGCCACTGCCAGAAAACATAGCTTATATAAGCTTCCAGTATAATGCAGCCTAGTTGTTCCTATATTATTCTCACTCCTTAAGAGTTTCTCTTCTTTGATGATACACATCATATTTTACTCTTCTTTTATTATCTTCGCTTGTGATGGAATTCCAAGGAAAGATAAAACATCTGGGATTCAAAGCAAACTTAAGCTAATGCAGCATTTCTAATTTTGTTCTGATATTTATGAAGTTTCTCCAATGATATTCAACAATATGCATTCTTCTCCATTAAGGATGGTTTTATAGTTTTCCCAGGATCTACCTACATTGAGAAAGGGCTTATATTTGTGCCTTGAAATCTAGTAGCTAGTGAACCATCTAAAAACTTATTTGGTATTTCAGCTCCCAGTGAAAGAAGACTCTCTTTTAAATGAAGGAGAATGCAAGAATTTTGTGTGTCTCTTGGCACTTTCAGGGTGCAGGCTAGCTTTCCATGACTTTGATGCATGTCACAGGATTTTCCTTGCTAATGAAGCAAGGTCACTCGAGGAAATTCTGGTAAATTAGACAGAGGCAAGGGACATTTCCAGGCTCTGAAACTCTACTGTTCATACTTTAAAATTGTTAGAATGATCCCTGAAATGCTTTTGCGCTGTGACACGTAGCACTTGCCCCAACAGTTCCTGGGCACAGTTCTGAAGCTAACATAGGTCGGAGAAAAATCCCTGAATGGCAGTCACCTGTTTTGGAGAATAACAAAGTTGAAAGTATGAATGTGAGATGTTTCCTTAGTTGGCCTCAGTGTCAGAAAATGGTCCCAGCCATGTTTATCTTTGGAGCACAGACATAACATCACCTCTGTGTCTTTTGAATACCAGCAAACACCCTATATTTCTGGCTGTCAAAAATGTTTCATGTAACTAAATTTTAGGATTGCCTACGTAAAGGCAAAGGAAAAGAATGCTTAAGATTTAGCCAATTAACACTTAACCACATAAGATAGCTGAAGTAATATGAATGCAAAATATTTGTTTCCCCTCAAGGTTCATGTGACAAACTAGTATACATTTCATTGGACTTGGAGAATAAGACTGTATCAGCCACACAGTCCTTCCACCTTTGTAAAAGTTTCCATATCTGGATGTCTTTGTAATTAATTTCTCACTCTGGAAGTTACTTGAGTTAATAATAGTTTTCTCTCGCTTTCCTCTTTATTTGTTATTCTTTAACCCAAGTAAGAATGTCTTTAGCTGTATTTCCAACAAGCCACAGTTTTCTACCTTTTGATTTGAAAATACTAATTGCATTATGAATGGCCTGAACAATTTTAATATGAGATTTATGACAGGTAGTTAATGACTGTGTATGCTTAGCTGAGCTATTAACAAGTTACAAAGTCACTGTGAGACACAGCACTCTTCCTCACTAGGAAATGTTCAAACTCCTCTGTGGCATTTTGTCACATACAAACTTCATAGTCCACATTCACAAGATCTGTTAATCATAATTCTAACAGTTGCATGAGTAAGTAAGTTAACTTAATATAGCTCAGAAAAGACCAGAGATAATGGTAACCATGATATTGACACAATAATGATTTAAGGAGTTTAACCCATTTTGAGGGACACAATTAAAATTTACTACTTTGTTTAACTAATCATCTCTAGTAGAAGAACAGAATTTTGATTTTTCTTTACACGCTTTCTAGATACCTAGTTGTGATTTAATTGTTAATAAACAGTTTCTATATTTATATCTGCTTGTGTGCTTACGTACCATCCTTGTAACATGAATCAAGCTATATGTTAGACTTTGACATTTGTTCTCTCTAATTTCTTCATAAAGTGAAATAAATTATTCATAATAATAGTAATTATTGAATATTTCTTTCCTCTTCTCTCCTGAAAAAATCAAAGTTATTTACAAAGAACGAAATTTTGTTTTCTCTCTTTAATCTCTGATGGGAAAACCTGTTCATTATTAACTAAAATGTGTCACATTGTCAGGAATAGAAAACAGATTGACGCTACTTATCTGACCAAGTAGAACTTGCAGTTGAATTTCATAAACCTGACTACTGTTCTGGAGTTGGACATTACACATTTGGATCACAGCTAAATATTACATAAATATCACTACCTTCCCCTTTTATACAGGTTAGAGCACCTTAAATGTAAGAGACGCAATTTAAGTTCTTTACCTGTGAAGAACTTAATCTGTTACTAGCAGAATTCTCTTAGCAGTATGTGCCTAACCACCTGCTTTAAGTGGAGCTCACCCATTTGCTCCTGTCTTGCACGAAATAATTAAACACTGATTGGTCCACAGCAGAAGATGAAAAGTGAGTGTGATTTTCTAGACTTCTTTTTAGACTATTTGCTGGCTGGCTTTAAATCACTTTGCAAATGAAAAAATAACATAAAAAGTCAAATAGCTGGAAGATCCTGTTCTGAAAAGACACGACTGTTTCTGACTTTTGTCCAACGACTCCTTAATGCCAAATACATAAAGAACAGGGATTCATATCCTGGCTCTCCACTCTTAAGTGAGTTACCTGAAAGTAAATTGCGAAGTCAGAGTTCTGCTTGCATATCTGTCTATAGATCTTCTATTCCTTTCAATATAATGACACAGTTTTGAGAAAATGATGACCTTGTTTCTTACCACAAGTACAGTAGTAGATGGAGCACTGGTGAGAAACACATGGGTTTGAATTTTCTTAGTTCAAGGAAAATCTGAAGTCGTCTTGATGCAGTTTTCTAACAATTGGTTTATCAAATAAATAAGGATAACATTGTCACCAAAGCACTGGCTAGGTTCCTCAAGTAAGAGGAAACCAGCTTTACTTAACAGATGAAGATGTAAGCATGGAACTTCTTTGAAAAACATAGTTTGTAGTTTGATATTTCAATTCAATGTGTAACTAAATCTCTAATTTCTTTTATGTATCTAGGTCCAATTTTTCAAAAATGCAATACTGATTACAGCATATATACCTGCATTTCTTTTCTAAGTTTTACTGCACATGCTCTTAAATTATCTAATTGGGATATTTTATAAATTTAAAAAACCAATTAATATTTCAGTAAGGAATATGCAATTATGTGATCCATATGATTTTAGTGTGTGATACACTGTGTGCTTCTATTTCTTACCATGAATTATGCTCCTGACAGTACTTTTCGTACATTATATTTATTAAATGATACACTCAATACATGTTACAGTCTTGCTGACTTTGTTTTGTATTTAAAATTCAGATAAATTATATCAGCTACTGCAAACATCTTCAAATAATGGTTGAACAGCTGACAGTAATTTTTTTGTATATGAACTGACCATCAATTACACAGATTCTTCACTCATGAGAGAGAGGGCCAGTTAATTTGTAAGACTAATTATTCTGTCTTCAGACTGAGTTAATCTCTTCACTGAACCTTCAAATGTTGTTATACTGTTATACAAAATAAAATTTAGCAATTAGTACACTGTGTGAGGTAAGAGGTCCATATCATTATATATTTCTGTATGAGAAGAAACAGTCTCTCTGAATTAATCAAATGAGCTAATAAATTACTATGGATAATTACAGGCATCTAGAGATGTGAGACTGCTAGCAATCAGACACTTGTAACACTAAGAGAATAATTACATTTTGTGGTTTGCCTTGGAAAGGATTAAAAAATATTCTACCAAACTGTAGCAGTTTGAATTATTTTACTGCTCATTAATGGTCATTTGGGGGGCAAGGGAAATGAAATGTTTCACTAGTCTTTCTAAAAGACTACAAAGTATTTTCTAACAAGGTATCACTTCATGAATATGACAAAGAAATTAAAAAATAAAAAAAATAGAAGGAAATGTGAGCACTCTTAATTAGCTTCAGCTTAAATCCTAAACTGCCTATAAAGAGGGTTTGTGATAAAAAAGAGTGACCTAGAACTGAAATAGATTAAGAGACACTGATGTAATGCTGTATCTGGCTAAATTGCAGATGTAGTAAATTCCAGATTTGATAATAGTGCTAGAAGGGTATGTGTTTATCCAACCATTCTAGATTGATCAAGAAGATATTTTCCTTGAGCTATAAGTGGCTGGTGCCAATAACTGATTTTATTTGTTCTGAATGAATTTGTAGATCAAAGTTAGCCTTATCTGACTCAGTCATGGGGCTTGCCTACCCCATTCACAACTTCCTCACCTGTTTGTTGAGGAATCTCTCCCTCCCCCATCATTCGTAGTTTAAAGCTGTCTTTAACAGGTTGGCCAGCCTGTTGGCAAAAATATTTTTTCCCTGCTTAGTCAGGTGGATCCCATCTTTTCCAAAGAACTGTAGACCTTCAAAGAGGGTCCCATGGTCACTGAAACAGAAACTCTGCTGCCAACACGAGCTGTGCAACCAATTGTTGACGTGTAGGATCCAAGGTCCTCCTCAGGCCCTTCCCCCTCACCAGCAGGATGAAGAACAACACCTGAGGCCCCATGCCCTTGACCACTGTTCTCAGACCCATGTAGTCATGCTTGGTACCTCCCAGGTCACCCCTGGCATTAGTGTCTAAGTGGAAAAGCAGTAAGAGGTAATAGTTAGAGAGCCATAGCCTCTCTACAACATCCTGGATGTGATTCCCTGGCAAGCAGCAAACATCCCTATATGACAAGTCAGGTTGGCAGATGGGGGTCTCTGACCTCTGCAGTAGACAGTTTCCTACTACCATCACTCAACTCTTTGTGGTCCTAAGTAGCTCAGACTGCTCCAGCAGAGATGCTTCATTTGATGGCACTCCCAGCTCATCAGCTATGAGGGCAGTGAACTTATTTTGTAACTGACTTCTCAAGTCATCAGGTGGGGCAGGATTCATCCTTCTGATGTGAGAAGTCACCAGTTTCCAGACTTCATCACAATGGGAGTTTCCACTATCCAATTTCATAGGTACAAGCTCTTCCTACCTCTCTGCTACAGTTGAAGATTCAGGCTCTTGAAGCTGCAGGTCTGAGAGAAGATCCAGCAGACCTCTTTCTCATCCTCTCTGATGCTGCTTAGCCTGCTGACCTCTTCCTGCAGCTCTTTCGCTTGGTGGCACAGCTCCTGAAAGACTGCACACCTCTGACAGGCTAGAAAGCCACGTGCCCCAGACTCAGAGAGAGGCTGCAGGCACTCCCTGTAGTCCGAGACTTGTAGAGCTGTGTCCTCCTGAAGCTCCGTCTTGAGTCCAAGAGTCTGATAATGAAGGGCCATAATAAATAACAGAATATACACTAAACGTAGTAAATCAAAATTATTGTCTTTCTATACAAATTTGCTTTGTACTTCCACGATTTAGTCCAATTCAGAACTCCTTTGCTTTTGTATAAAACTGTATGAATTCTGTTAAAATCAATGTGCTAGCACCAGATATTTGTTAAGAACCCCGAATCTACACTTACTGATTGGCAGTACATTTATATTTGCTAGTGCAGGCCATTAACTATAAAGGAAGAGCCGGCAGTGATATTATCTTAATTGTGTTAATCTGTGTATTTAAGGTGGAGAAAGCAGAAATGTCCGGGAGATCATATGTGGCCCATGACAAGTGAAATCCAAATGAGTATTATGGATGGAGAAGGGCAATGATAATACCCAGTAACACACTTATATAAGCACTAGTCTTTGGAAGCTAAATCCTACTGTATTGGGTGTATGTGGCAAGGTGTTGGCAGTGGCAGGGCTGCAGGGGTGGCCTCTGTAAGAAGAGACTGGGGCTGCCCTGTGCCGGACACAGATCATTCCAAATGGTTCCAGAAGACCCACCACAGGACACAGCTGAGCCCATCAGCCAAGCTGGTGGTGCCTCTAGGAAAACATATTTAAGAATGGGAAGAAAATGCCAGACAGACAGAGGGAACACCATGGTCAGAGAAAGGGGGGGGAGGAGGTGCTCCAGGCACAGGAGCAGGTATTTGCCCTGCGGCCCATGGAGGACCCACACCAGAGTAGAGGAAAAGTGTGAGAAGGAAGGAGCAATAGAGAGAAACCACTGGGCACTGACTGTAAGCCTCCCTCCTGCTTTTGCACTGTTCATTCATTGGGGGGCTAAAGGGACTGAGGCAACCTCTGGCAATAACAAGGAGAGGGGAGAGAGGAGTCTGGAAAGGAATGAAGTTGAGCCTGGGGAAGGGAGGAAGAAAGGTGGTTTCCCTATGTGTTCTAATGTTTGTCTTTTTCTTCCCAATACCCAAATTGGTAATTAAATATATATATATATTTCAACTCACAATAAATTAAGTTAATTTTCCCAAGTTGTGTCTGTTTGCCAGTGACAGTGACTGGCAAAAAATCTCCTTGTCTTTATCTCAACCAATGAGCTTTCTCGTTTCTGTTCTTCCTATTTTTCCCCCCTATCCCACTGACTGGTGAAAATGAGTGAGCAGCTGGGTGCAAATTTGACTGTTAGCTAAGGCTAACCCACCACACCAATAAAGGAGAAAGGGACCAAAAAGTGTTGGCTAAAGCTACTAACTCCCTAGGAATCCTGTATGGAGAGGGTTAAGCAAATAATAGCATTAGCCAATTCAGCTAGCCTGTTGAACAGGGAGGTGTGAAGGGTTAGCTCTTAGCAAATACGTATCTCAGTTTTCGAGATGCTGTCTTTTGCCAGAATGTAAGCATCAAACTCAGGTGTCCAGTCAAATGCCCTTATTCATTTGAGCTGCTGAGATCAGAATGCTATCCTGGGAATGGGCATATACATCTTTTCTGTGAACTGAATAGTTCTTCTCTGTTAAACAAGGCTGAAAAAATAAGTTGTAGTTTGCACAGTTTTTTAATGGCTGAAACAACAATTCATTAATTTGAAGAAATATTCAAATAATAAACATTCTTGATATTCTGACAGCATCTCCATAACCCACATCTCAGGAGCATGTCTGAAACATCTGGCAGAATTTTTTTGACACTTGAACTCATGCCACTGAGGGCATTTCCAGACCTTTTTTGTTTGTGTTTTAAAAAGGTGGCCACAGCTGTATTTTCTTAAATGCGTAATCCTTTTTGTGCTGAGCTTTCTTTGGCACCATCTACTTAACATTGACACCTAGTGTAGTTTCTGATTTCCACTGGCCTTGGGTGGAAGACTGATAGACTGTTTCTCTGAACAAAAAAAGAGCAATAACCATCTAAAAAGAAGCATATATCTCAAACAGGAGGTGTCATCTACAGAAGTTAGATAGCTGCTGAATGGAATTTTTATGGAGGAATGATTCTGGACTTGAGCTGTCACTAGGTACTGCTGCCCACCTTTAGAAGACTAAGACTAGTTTTGGACTTGATCTCATCACCTAACAGATTTTTTTAAATTGGCTATTTGTAAGTAAGATACATTCTTGTGGCAACATGACTGACAGAAAATGAGTATTTTGAGAAAGTTTAAAATATCAAAAATTGACAGCTTATATATTCACCTACAAATACAAAGGTTTGACTGCTGTCATTTAAGTCCTCCATGGCATTTGACATGGAGGACTGTAAACCTATGTCTATTGTTTCTGAAGTGAATGCACTGTTCTGTATTACAATGATTTTAGACATATTTGTAGTTAAATATTTATAATGAGTTAATCTCAAAAGGGAATCAGCTGACTTTGTTTTAGAATGTCTTATATTTCAGTGGTATTTATAGGCATTCAGTTATCTCTAGGTCAAACAAAACATGATTTGAATCCAAGTCTTTCCCATCTTAGATGATTGTTAGGGTATAGAATACAAGGACCCTGGTTTAGCTCTCTTATCTCAGAATTTTGTGACTTTGAGCAGTGAATGGAAAAATGCACCACCCTACTCCTTGGACAAGGATTTGTTTTTTCCATTTGTCTTCTTGTTTGGTACATAATAAATTAGGCAGTTTTCTAAACAGCATATATGAATACTGTTCTCCATAGGCTCTGACTGCCTAACTCAGAGCAAAGGATTCTACCAGGTAGCGGTGCATGTAAGAGTCAAACATTGCAATGTTTAGTTCCTAATACCCATTCATCTACTTTGGGGCATTACTAGAATGTCCGCTGCCAGCTGAATACATGCTTATATATTAAGGTAATCAATGATTCAGATGTTCCTTTGTTTAAATCCTCTGAATGGCTCAGTGCAGGAGGTATTCTTATGTATGTCTGACATCAGAAGGAATTAACTGGAAAAGTGTACTTGTGACTATTCTCTTTAAAAAAAAATATTTTTTTAAGAGATTATTTTGTAATGTAGTTCCCTGAGACTGCCTTATTACATAGTAGCCAGATGGATAGAAAACTGTCTTAGAATGTGCTAGTGCCAGACCACTGACCTTTTCAGAGCGAGGAAATTCAGACATCTAGATTCACTTTCATCCCCAACTTAATGCTTTAATCAACAGCCTGTAGTCTGGGACAATTCTGAAAGGGAAGAAGAGAGAGAAATATGAAAAGGAGGGTGGTTTCCATCCCTCCTGTTTAATCTGTCATTACGTGGTTAAGAATATAAGATTTATGGGGAGAGAATGAGAGAGAGAGAGAAAGTGAGAAAAAGAGAAAACAGATGTAAGGAACTATTATTCTGTAAACTAGTGGCTAGAACTTTTTGGTAAGATGGAGACCTGAGTTATTCTCTCTGCTGCTAGGGTTCTTTCTGAATTTTATTTAATGACTTCTATTAAAAAAATAATATTAGGAAAAGATTTTTGCACGAAATTATGAGTCAGATGCCTAAGTTTCAGAATCAACTAGAGCTCTATTTAGCTTTTTCTACATAACATGGATGGCTTCACATGCTGACTTCACATTAATTCAAGACACCTCTCTCTGTGAGGAATTTGGAGACTTGTTTCTAAATCAACTTTTTGAATCAACACGTTTTTCTGAACACTATTTGCTTGTTTGAAGTGGTTCTCTGAGCCACCAGCTTTTTATCACTTTGTCTAGGCATAAGGCTCTGAAAAATTCTCATGCCAAACAGAAGCAGGGGCCTACCTCTAAAAAAGATGGATCAAAGATCACTGATCGTATGCTACTAAAGAACCAGTGTCTACTTTTCTGTGGACTGGATTCAGGATTTGAACTGTATCTAATATTCCAGGTGATAGATAGTCCTGCATTTTGAGCTTGGGATGAAGTTGTTAGCTTTAGCTTCTTGGCAAAATCCACAGAATGACCCCTTTCTGGAAAGCAATTACTGAGATATCATGTGTAGAACAAATTTCTTCATTAGAAGAATAACTCTTTATTAATAGCCACACTCTGCTACTGAGTTGGCCTTTACTCAATATGAAGTGATTGCAGAGAGAGGCTCTACTTAAAGTGAAAATTAGTCTGGCCTACCTTGTGCCCATTAGCAAAATAAGTTGCTCTCCTCTGATCAACTGTGTTTCTCTTTCACTCGGCTAAAGAGAAAACCTAACCATACAAAGACAAACGAAGCAATGATGAAACTTATCCTCACTGGGGAAATATCTATATGCTAATAAAAAAGTTGAAACAAAAGTGACAATTAGAAAATAAAACAGACTTGTCTTCAGGGATGTCACCTCTTTCCATAAGAATGAGTAAGAAAAGTGTTTGAAGAATAGGGAGGTGAAAGGGAGTTGCACTACCCATACCACATTAATTTCAGAGGCTAATTTGCAGCTAGTGAAAGAAAGATACGTTCACAAAAGCTGTTAGTGAACCATTTAGTTCATACATCATTTACTTTGCTTTTCACAAGATCAGTTTAAAATCCATTTGAATAATTTTAAATACATGTGATTTTTTTTTCTTAATTCTTCCTCCTTTTTTTGGCATTAGACTTCTTAAAACCACTTGGTGAAAAAGATGAATAGCCTGTTGGAATGTAATGTAACAACAAGGTGCATAGTCCACTGAATAAATTTGTTAAGCATTCTTGCTGTGCTTAAATCTAATGTTGCCCAGGCCAAATGTTTACATAGTGGAAATCAAGGTATATACAGATGTGCCACCCTGGATTGAACTGTAACAGACAGCGGCTCCCATTAGCTACTGCCTATCTGCTGAAATGTGTTAACTAATTATTTGAAGGTTTTTCAGTCCATTTCAGTGCAAAGTAAAAACCTTCAGTGTGGATGTTTACTTTGCCTTGAAACAGAGTAAAGTACACACAAAAGTTCAGAATCCTGTTAATTTCTGAGATATTTGTGTTGTTTATGCTGACAGTTTATGCTACATCTACCAGAAAATACAATCAAAACATTGTTCAAAATATACTCTTAAACATTTAAGTAGAATAAATATGAATTAAATTAAGAACAATGCCCAGTGTACTCAGTTCTGGCTACTCTCAGAAGTTTAGCTGTCTTTGCCCTGTTTTCTGTTTCCAGAGGTGAGTATCTGGGAATTTGAGGATTCTACATATAAGCAAAGAAGCAAAGAAACTATGACTGAACAGCTCATGCACACTAAATCATTCAAACTTGATAAATAGACCCCATTTAACTCCATTACTGAGACAGTGGATGGAAATAATAAATAAAATAAGAGACAATACAACACACATTATCAATATTGCAAAATCCACTTATTCCTGGAACAGTTATCAAAAAGATTATGATATCTTCAGTTTGATTTTGGCAAATAGTAAAGATATAATATGGAGGAAGATAGTATGCCTTTACTGAAGTAGATTAAACTGATTCTGTTTAAATTATATAAAAGAATAAGTAAAGGTCTGGTTCTAAGATTCTCATTTTAATAGAAGGAAAAAAATTGGGTCTGGGAATGTGGATGATTTATGAAATTTCTCTAGATCAACACCACAAATATATTTGGAGCTTGAATCCCATGTAAGGGAAAAAAAGTCTTAAAAGACATCCTAAGAGTACAATAACAGACAATAAGGGTTTTTTTATCCGAAGAATTTGTGTATTTTTTAGATGTGTCAATAAATAGAGAATAAGGAAAGAAAAATCAGACTTTGTCTGATTGAGTTCATGTGGAATTAAAAATGACCTAGTTTTGGCCTCAGCAAAGCAAATCCCATACTTTAGGTTTCAAACAATGATTTGAATGTGAATGCTGAGGATCAGATGGTTATGTTAGACAGAAGTGTAGTAAGCAGTTTTAGTAGTTATTAGCCTTAGAACACAAGAACTTATGAATGTCTATAGCAGGTGTGACAGAAGTCCATCTCCTCTAGTACCTTCTTCAACACTGACAATATATTTACCTAGGGCAGAATAAGAACACAGCCAACATATGATGCTTCATTCTAATGCTTTCCCAACCTCTAACTCTTTTCAGCTCTAGACTTCCTAATCCAGACATAAAATCTACTTTGTAGCCTTCAGTGAATCTCTTGCATATGATCTGCCCTTGACACTTTCAGGCTTAATAAGTTTTTGATCTTTGCAGTATCCTGTTGCAACAAGTTCAACTTCTTGCATGAAGAATTACTTTTTTTTTTTTTTTAATCTGACTATTAATACCTTACTGATACATTCTAAACTTTTTTTTTTTTTAAGACAGAGTGAATAAGCTCCATCCATTATGTACCATTTCCTCATTTTTGAGTTTTCATGTTGGCCAGAAAATGAATTACTTAGTTCGTCCTTATACTATAACCCATTAAATACAGTTTTTGTCATTCCTAGTAAAAGGTCACAGTATTTTTAATGAAGTGACAGAGCAGTGTGTCAGGGTTCGGCTGGCCTCAGCTCATTTTGGCTTGTTCTAGCAACTGACTGGTGGCCACTCGCACACCTGTTCTAACTTCAGCTCCTTGAATATCTGGTATGATAGAAGTCTCACAAGCTACATAGTCATTGCACAAAACCCATTTATTTTATTTGTGTCAGGGCACAGCAAAGGCCAGTGGCTCCATAGGGGGCCAGGAAGCCATAAGACATAGAGGTTAACCACAGGGGCTGGCAGGGCACAATCCTCACCAGCCAATGCCTGTTCCACCAAGCCCAGGGAGAGGGCAGGGAAGCCCTGATGCATTGGGCATAAAAGGCAGGGTTTGGTAGCAGGGGCTGCAGGGTGCTCTATGTGGCAGGAGGCTATGAACTGTCCTGTGCTGGTCACAGTGGGTTCCAGACGGCTCTAAATGGAGGGAAATCATCCATCACACCCCAAAACTTCAACCAGACAGAGGACCACACAGCACTTCTCTTCAGGCGTGTTTGAGGAAGGGCAGCAGCTGCTGGGGGCAGGAGATGCAAGAAAGAGATACGTGACAGGAGACATGGGAGGACACTCAAAAGGAGGTATGTGAAGAAGAGTGTTTGGAGAAAAGGGAGAAGGAATGAGGGAGATGCATGGAAAGAGAAATTGTTGGGGACACGTACAGAGATGCACCCCTGGAAGGAGGTGCTCTGTGCTGGAGGAGGGACATCCCTGAGGGACTGCATTCTTTGGGTGACCCATGCCAGGGAAGGGACACCTCGGAAGGGACTGTGGCCCAGGGGCAACCCATGCCAGAGCAGGGGAGCTGTAAGAAGCCAGGAGTAGTAGAAAGAAATCTCTGTGCACTGTTCCCAACCTCCTGCACTGCCTGTTTCCTCATCAAAAGGGTTTGGAGGGACTGAGTGTAATGTATGGTGAAAACAAGAGTAGCTGAAACAAGGAAGGGGGAGAAGAGCTGTTTCACTGAAGCTGAGCCTGGAGAAGAGGGAGGAAAGGCATTTCCCTAAGTATTTCTTGAATTATCTTTTTGTTTCTCAGTACCTGAATGAATAATTAAAAGCTTCTGATAATTGGCAATAAATTTAATTAAATGAAATTTCCTGAGGTGAGATTGTTTAGCTTGTGGCAGCCAGCAGTGGTGGCCAGAGTCAGCACAGAGTCCAAGTCACCAGGCAAATCCATGGTGTTGAAGCAAGACCAAGGACAAACCAGGAACATGAGTCAGGATCAGCTCCAATGACAGTGACCAGAGCCAGAAACAGGCTGATTTCCAGGGAGGCTGATGGCAGCAGGGAGGGCTGAGGCCACACTGGGACATCAGCCTGCACGCTGGGGTCAGGATTGGGCCCAGTGAGGGGAACCAGTGTCAGACACAGCCCTGGGATGGCTGAGCAGGGCTAAGGGGTGCAGGAAAGACTGAGGCCAGGCCAGGCCGTCAGTGTGCAGGCCAGCCCTGGCTTGGAGGGCCGGGCGGGGCTGTGATGGAGCTGTCAGTTTTGTCAATCCTTTGTCAGTTGAGGGGAAACCAGCTGGGAGCCGGCGAGAAGGAGAGGACTGTGATTGGAAAACATAGAAAATAATCCCTAACTGGATCCCAACACTGAAGAAGAAGGGACCTCCCCTTCAGGATATTGACAGTTCCCTGTGATTCCAACTCTTTTCTGCTTGAGGAAGACTGGTGACATTGACCTTAGGACCTAGAGGGACTTTATAGGGATGAGCGTAACAGCAGAGGAAAGATATTTTTAAGTTTTCTTGTACAACAATTAAAGGTACTATTATTAATGAAGCTTTCTGTATTCATTTAGACTATGATTGCTGGTATTATTATTGCTTGTTTTATTCTGATTAGATTGCTCACTTTTTATGAACAAAAATTCTTGGCTATATGTATATATATTTAAAATATTTATGATGCATTTCCTTTTGTTCCTACTAAGATTTTGATCTTAGGGATGCTTTTCTATACTTTTGATCATATTTGTTTCCATTCTCTGAACCTTTTGCATTTTTATTTTATTCTTACTGAGGAGAGTGAAACAGAATTTTACATAGTACTTGTGTTGGGTTTGTGCAGTGGGGTTCTGGTAGTGGGGAAGGGCCTACAGGGGTGGCTCCTGTGAGAAGCTGCTAGAAGCTTCCCTGCCTCCAAACTCGGACGTGCCTCTGGCCAAGGCCGGGCCCATCAGTGACGGTGGTAGCGCCTCTGTGATAGCATATTTAAGAAGGGGAAAAGACTGCTGAGGGAGAGAGAGAGCAGGAAGAAGGAGAAGAGGAGCTACAGTGAGGAGAGGAGTGGGATGTGAGAGAAACAACCATGCAGACACCGAGGTCAGTGAAGAAGGAGAGGGAGGAGGTGCGCCGGAGCAGAGATTCCCCTGCAGCCCGTGGAGGACCCCACCTGGAGCAGATGGCTGGGCCCGGAGAAGGCCGTGACTCTGTGGTGTCACCGAAATTCGGGAATTAAACTCTTTAACACAGACTGTCTTAAAGAGCAGGCATTACTTTATTTGGCACTGGGTGCATGGGGGATCGTTCCGCTTAACATGCACACCGCATATTGTATCAGCCACCCTTTATATGGGTCTTCAATATACATACGTGTTACATTTCCTGGAATGATCGTACATATTCACTACATTTCCCAAAACTAATTATAATATCTGCATAGTCTTTACGCATGTGTCCTGAGTCTCTTAGGAGCGTCCACAGAGGTCTTGGGGGGGGTCTTTAGTGGTCCCTGGTGGTTTCTCAAGTGATGAACTTTTGAGTTTTTCTCCTTATATGGCCATGAGTTGGCTCATCGTGCAGTTTGTTTTGTAACTCAGTCAGCAGAGCCAGGGGGTACAATACTGATATTGAGGAACATCTTGCCCTTTTAGCACGTATTGTTTCAGTATGCAGACTTGCTAATCTTTGGTATGTAGGCCTGCTTGTCCTTGGTAAGCAGTTTGTCACAGCTTCTGCCTTTGTCTGTTCTCACCAGTTTCTGATATCCTTCAAGGACGCAGGTGTAGAAATGGTGTAACTTCTGCATACTTGGTTAATCTGTATCTAAAATTCTTTTGCAACTATTTACAACCCATTTACAACAGTGGGAGAGCCCATGCTGGAGCAGTTCATGGAGGACTGCAGCCCGTGGAAAGGACTTGAGTTGGAGAAACTCATGGAGGGCTGACCCCCATGAGAGGGACCCCACGCTGGAGCAGGGGAAGAGTGTGAGGAGTCCTCCCCCTGAGGAGGAAGGAGCGGCAGACACAAGGTGTGATGAACTGACGGCAACCCCCATTCCTGTCCCCCTGGGCCTCTGGTGGGGGAGGAGGTAGAGGAATCGGGAGCAAAGCTGAGCCCAGGAAGAAGGGAGGGGCGGGGGGAAGGTGTGTTTTTAAGATATGGTTCTGTTTCTCATTATCCTACTCTGATTTGACTAGTAACAAATTAAATTGATTTCTTTTTCCCCAAGTCAAGTCTGTTTTGCCTGTGACCATAATTGGTGAGTGATCCCTCCCTGTCCTTGTCTCGACCCATGAGCTTTTTGCTGTATTTTCTCCTCCCCATCCTGCCGCGGGGGGAGGAGTGAGTGAGCGGCCGCGTGGTGCTTTGTTGTCGGCTGGGCCTAAACCATGACAGTCCTCAAAATGAAGGAGAATATTGGATCTGTACAGTGGAAAAAACATGACATTTTCTATTATTTTTTTTACTAACTCCTAATATCCTGATTTGCTTTTATGACCACTATTGAATATCGAGGTAATGTTTTTTATACCTGCTTTTGTAACCCCAAACCATGCTTCTGAGGGATTGATTGTCAGCTCAGAGCTGATAATGTTTTATAAGAATTTAGAATGGTTTATTAAATTTCTTATTAGAATTGTAAAGACAATTATTATTGCCTTTAATCTTACATTTATTCACATTGAACTTCATCTGCCATTTTAGTACCTAGTTTCTGTAAGATCCTTCTGCAATTACTCACAATCAGCCTTTATCCTTACTATCTAGAATAAACTCCTGTCACCAGCAAACTTTGTCGCTTTGCTTCTTGCCCATTTGCTAAGCTGTATATGAATATTTTCACAGGTCATGTCACTGTAAGTCACCACCAGCAGCTCAGTGTAGGCCACCAGTAGTTGACCTCTCTTTCCTGTGAGAACTAACTGACTTTTCCTACCTTCATTTCCTATCTTTCTGTAAATAATGTAACCTTGCAAAGATCTTTTATGCCATTGCTGCTTAGTTTCTTCAAAAGCATTTGGCAAGAAACTTTTCAAAGCCTTCGGAAACCCAGGAAGACTTCATCCCTTAGATTACCCTTATCTTAAAGGATCTTTGAGGAAGCAATTTGATTTTCATTAATGTTCACCAAAAGCCATGAGGTACTCATGAAATTTTCTGATGATAGAAAATTGGAAGTTATCATCAATACAGAAGTCCAGAATATCTGATAGGAAGAATTAGATGACCTTAAAAATGGGAAGAAATATGGATGATCATCCATTTATGTATTAATAAAAATAATTTCTGTTATAAACTGGGATTTTTCTACTCAAAAAAATCCGAAGTGGAGGAAATGAACATTCTAAGCAACTACAGAATGACTAGAGTTTCCAAGGGGGAAGGAGGAGAGGTGAGGGGTGGGACACATCAGAGGGTCTATCAGAAAAAGTATTTCTGTTACAGAAAAGGAAGTAGTAATGACATTTTACAAGGCATTGGTAAAATCCTATATAGAATCTTTTGCATAGTTCTGGACGTCTTTTTTAAGATCAGATGTACAGAAAAGTTACTAAGATGACCAGAAGGATGGAAGCTTTATTTTATGGAAGGAAAATCAATGAGCATAGTCTGTTTGGTAAAGTGAAGCCTGGGAGAGGATAAGTTTGCTTTCTAGAAATAAACACCAGAGAAAAGGATGACTTAAGATAACAGACAGCGTTTGCACAAGAACGAACAGGTATAAACTCTCTGTGACTAAGTTTAAGTTATCAGTTACAGGAATGTTTCTAAGCATGAGAGAAATTAATATTGAAAAGACTATGAATGGGATTATTTCATAAAGTTCTTTGGGATAGTGGGGCACAGAGTCTATTACAAGAAAATGTCTGCAGTCAAAAGATATCTGTGACCTTTGAGTGAAGTAGAACTATATTTGCCTGCTTCTTCCTCCCTTTTTTAATTTTTTTTTTTTTCCTTTCTCATAAAGGTTTGCATATATTTGCTTAGGGGTATACTTTTGGTTCAGTGAAGCACAATAATAAGGAAACCTGGGGTGACCCATAGTGTGGTTCAGCTTTGGAGTATGTTTTATAACTATAAAATCACAGTTTACTGAGATGCCCTAAGGTGACAGGAGAGAATGAGGAAGAAGCTCAGCAGCCCACCGATGTGTGAAGGTAGCTATCTAGCAGTGGAGGACCTTCTGTAGGATGTGTTATTTCATTCTCAACAATAAGATGAACAGAGTTTGAATTAGGCTATGGAAAACATTATAGAAAACTGAAATCCTAAAGAAATAGGAAATACAAATGTATCCATAATCAGGAGGAGAGCATACAATCCACCAGAAACAGCATAAATAAAGTTTATTTAAAATGAGGAAGTCAGAATATTGTTGATCAGAAACAAGTCTTTTCTTTTAGTTGCTCAAATGAATGTAGACATAGTGTACTTGCAGAGGAATTTTGACTTTGGGATAGGTTGTATAATACTTACCAGTTATAATATAATCACCATAACATTCAAATCCTGAACTTTTTCCAAATAGCACTTTATTTCAGCTTTGCATGCAGCTTATTGTATCTGTTCATTTATGTTTCTTTTTACACATTGCTGAGGATACCACTTACAAGTCACTCAGAGGGAACATTTAATTCAAACTTGAGGTTTGTGTAGACAAAGAGGCTAAGTGGAATTTAACACACAGCAGCATTTTGACACAAAGAATACAGAGGACAGAAGGAAGCTTAGTCACATGAAGAAACAACAAGGAAAGGGCCTTTGATCTTGTACCCTGTGCCATAAGTGGAGAAAAGAAAAAATATGAACTGAAGAATGACTTTTCCCCTCATTACCCTTCACATCATCCCTCTCTTGTAGACTTTCATTTTTAACATCTTTCCAAGGAGATTGGGTTATAAGGGTTTTCCAGAACTTTATGGTCAACAGCAGAAACTTAAATAAAAACCTGAATTTTTCCAGCTTCTTCCTCTGCTAGCTTGAAGGCTGTTAGCCGTGCCCTGCCTTTCAATGAGAGCAGCGGCAAAAGGAGCATCATGCAGAACAGGAATGTAATGATGTAGTCTGACTGCCTCTGTTCAACATGCTGTGCTGAGCACCCTTTGCCATTTTAATGTATATGTCCTCCATTTTTTGTTAGAATTTTTACACTTTTAATAAAAAAAAATCCTCATATCCATTTTTCCACATTAACATTTTCATTTCAAGGATGTGTTGCGTGTGGGTATCCAAGAGATGTGTAATGTTCCAAAAATCCTTTAAAATTATTGAAACGTTAAGAAACACCACTGCACTTGAGAAAATATTTTATACAGAGTGATGATTGCTAAAGCACTGAAGGTAGTAAGTAATTTAATAAAATTTAAAAGAGAACAAGGTGAGTGACAAGTATCTGTGACCCCTGCCTTTTCTTAGCTGATGTATACAATGACAAGATTCAGGACACAACTACCTTTTATTAATCTTAGAAAGGACTTGTAAAGGAGTGGAGAGGTGAATGTTCTTACTCATAAGATGGGAGGAGAAGCGTTGCCTGAGATCCAATTAGGGGTGAATTCTTGTTATATTATTCTTATTAATACTTATGTTATGGTACCACCATAAAAACAGGCCAGCTACGTAAGAGATACATAGTACAAATAGAGGGAAAAATCAGTCCCAGATTAGAACCTATAAATAAGATACAATACATGGCTTGTTCGGGAGGGTATCAGATAAAGGTAAAACATGCAAAGCTGTGCATAGTCTAATTAAAGGGGTCATAATTTGAAGTAATAAAATTTTAAACTAAGTATCAGGAAGGAAAATGTCCTAAATGTGAGGTACAGCAATATAATACACTCTCCAGTTAGAATGCATGCAAAGGTACCTAATATAGAAATGTAAATTACACTGTATAGTAGGAAACCCATGACCATCGTTTCTAGATGAACCACTTTCAGTGAACATGACAAACCTTTCTGATGCAACAGCATCACTGCAGTATGCAATGAGAAGAAACTACAGTGACCACACAGACCAGTCAGAAGTCTTAGTTACTCCCCCCCTGCTCCCAATGAATAGTCTGTGTGTCTGCAAGTTTCATGCACCTTCTGCAAGGTATCATCATCATTCTGAAGGTTATCATTACCAGGCCCACAACAAACTCATTGTGTTTGGAAATCCCACCTCAGACTTTATTCTTCACATCTCTCTTTAAATTTTGGTTGTTTTTCCAGTAGGTATACTTTTTGGATGATTCTCCTGGAAATAGCTCCTTTGCAGCCAGAATAGCTCCTTTGCAGCTCTGGTAGTTATACCATTTTACATCAGCATAAAGAACTAGGCAACTTCTACAACATAGTTAAGTATCCAATTTGGATGAGTCTTGTACCTTGCTTTCTCAGCTGTAGAAAAGTCTTGTTCAGTAAAAATATGCTTTTAATAAACTGATTGTGGAGTTATTCTAACATTTAAAAAACAGGTTTCCCTTAAAAGGAAGGGAGGAAAACAGTGGTGTTGTACTCTTTCTCTCTATTTTTTTTCCTATTATTTTACATATTAGTAGCTGAGCTTGATCGTATGGCATTTTTCTGTACTTTCTAGCAGAAAGATTGTCTCTTTGTAGTTTGGGCACCAGTGCCCAAATAAGACTGGAGTATGTTTCCTATAAAAATAAATTGCATTAGGAAATATCAAGAACATATGTAATAAATTTCATTTCCAGCTAGAAACCAACCTATTACAAAGCCCACAAATCTTCTCTAGCTTGGCAAAGATCTAAGTATTTTCACTAATTCTCATGTAGCTGGGAGACAATATTTGAATACTGAGCATGTATGCAGTCTAATTCAGTCAACTCTTGCTTTCTTGCAACATAATTGACAGAGGGCTATGAGGAGGAAAATTTTTGTATGAAGATTGTTATAACTTAATGAACCTTGTGAGTTTGATGTGCTGAAGCTGAAAAAGGGTGTATTTGAATGTGAAGAGATGGGAAATAAAGTATGAGGTTTTGAAATTTTCTAAGCTGTCTCAGCAGAAGGCAATGATGTGCCATTAAATATGTGTTTCTTCAGGCAAATGGTGAAGGGGGTTATCTCAAGCCTAAGTAGAAAAAAATCTTCATTTTCTCTAGTCTTCTATTTTTGTGGAGTATTTTGTGAGATAAAGACTGGTGGCCCCTTTCTAAATATTCAAGTTCCTATCATTGCCTCATTGAAAAGTATTTTGTTCTATAGAAAAGGCTTCTGTGACTCATTTCTTGTCCATATTGTTGCCTGACAAGCTCTGATCTTTTTAAAGGAAATCGGCCTGTTCCATGTCTGTTCCTTGTCTACCTCTTCGGAAAATAATAATAGTAATATTAAATTGTATGTTTTATGTAAGGATTGAAATATAAGAACTGTAATCTGAATTTGTTACAATACTTGTATCAAAAGGACAATTCATTCCAAGAGGATAGGTTGGGGATCAAAGTCTGCTTTTATTGCAACTCTGCCTAAATGAACAGTTTCAAACTTCCGCCAGCCCTTACTTGCTATGCTACCAACAAAGACTGCTGAGGAGATCAGCAATGTATTTAGGTAATTTGGGCTCCTAGACACAGAAAAAGTGATCCTTTTACTATGATATTTGTGTGTGCCTATCCCCTTTCAATACTGCTTGTGTTCATTTGTAGGATAGGAAGTTCTCTTCTACACCCAGTGGAGTGTAGAAAATTCAATCGGCAATCTTTTCCTGATCCCTGGAGCTCATGGCACACAGAAGGTGTAATCTGCAAATCCTGTTCCTACCAAAATTCATTTAAGTGAAAAATACTCAATAGCTTGTGGGATCATTACTTTTGTATAATGCATTGTCAACAGCAGCTTGAATGGGACTGTAGCACATTTTCACATCTAATTTGTATCTCTTCCTCTCCTTTTTTCTGGATAATCTGCATCACACAGAGGAAAAATATTGTTTCTTTGAGACACAGGGGGTTGCAGTTGCTGCTGAGTTTAGAACTAATAGGTGTTGTAAGCTATTGCCTTAGAGCGTGATAGTGCTGATTAGAAATATCTTGCCTCTGAGAAGAGGAAGGACTCCCACATTCCACTGACTTTCAAACCCAGCAGAAACATAGAGCCAGGAGCTACGGTTTCTTTCATATTTACCTCTGTCTTTGTCCTCATTTAATAACACTTCCATTCCACATAGAGAACACCCCTTTTAGCATTTCTGAGCTATTACCATAAAGATTGCAGAAAATCCTAGGAAGAATTTGTGAAAAAAATTGGACATGGAAACCTCAGAGATAAATGAATTATGAAAAGTTTCAGCTGTTAAAGTGAAAATGAAATACAATCAGGAATGATTTAGAATTGGAAAGACAGGAGGAAGTGGCATTAGGATAAAGCTGGTCATTTTAATTTGTCACAAGGAAACAGTACTTATGAAAGGGGCAGTTATGCCTTCCCCATTCCCCACGTTTTACCTGTCGCCCTCTTCCGTCAACACTAATGTTCTTGTGGCTGTGTAGTGAGATGGATAAAGGAACTGATGAAGCTAAAAATAATCTTTTGTCATTGTGTTGGTGTAACAATCAAAATGGAAACACTAGCTCATGGAAATCTAATAAAGTGCATTTAAAAAAAAGTTTCTGTTCAGCAATGGGTAGACCTCAGACACAGCCCTTCAATCAGTAAGGAATGCAGCAGTTCAAAATTAACAGTAGAAATTGAATATAGTTCAGAGAAGAGAAACAAACATGATGAAAGGTTTGGATAATTGAACCTGGAAAGAATGGTTAAAACAGTGCTGTTTTTGTTTGACCTGATGAAAAGAACGTTAGGGAGAGATGTAATAACCTACACAAACGTAAAGGGACATAATAAAAGTGAAGGGATCAATTATTTTCAATAGCCAACAAGTACAGAATGAGCAGTAATGGTTCTT
This sequence comes from Gymnogyps californianus, assembly GCF_018139145.2. Lineage (NCBI taxonomy): Eukaryota > Metazoa > Chordata > Aves > Accipitriformes > Cathartidae > Gymnogyps > Gymnogyps californianus. The sequence goes on along the minus strand of NC_059474.1, from coordinate 22,677,703 downwards.
AAGCAGCAGGAACAAAAAATAGTAATAGCATTTTATAACCTTTGATGTATTCAAAATGCAGGGCAAACACTAATTTTCACAATATTTCTCTGTATGAAGTGAGTATTATCAATGCCTTTTAAAGATGAAGATGCTGAGGTAAAAATGTTTGCTGACTTTCCCTAGTTCAATTAATGAAAAGCCTAGACTTATATCTGAAAAGGTTTGTATTTGTTTTCATGACTGATGTATCAGTAGGTGCTCAAGATTGAATCAAAAAATGACTGACCATTCCTGAATGTTGGGTCGAACACTTAGGCTCCATGTATGCTGAAAGGAAACAACAAGCACTTCACAATGGATTCCACAGAAAAGAAAAGAAAACAAAAAGCCCACTCTCTAGAAAAAAGGCTGCCTAGAGTTATTGTCCATCGAAACAATATTAAAAACAAGGACTTTCTTGAATTTCATCTCTCTTAGGGACTCAGTAGCTTTACTAGGGCTGCTCAGAGATACTATTTTAGGCTGACAGCACAGTCTTTCCCTAAAGGTGAATTCTTGGGAATTTGAGCCTTAAGGACTTAAGTCCTTCCATTTGAATTATTCTTCAAAGAAGGCACAACTCTTCAGAAAAAACAATTAGTTTTTTGTAAAGATTTACATTCAGAAAAAAACCTAAAATATTTAGGGACATGTATATTATAGGGCATATATGCCCATATTTAAAGGTATTTTCATATTTGGACTGAAAGTTTGTCTCAAATGAGGCCAAAATCTTGCTATTGTCTTCAAAGGTGCTATAAGTTAATTTTCATATTTTATATTGTTGTCTTAATCAGTCTAAATCATATCACTAAAGCCGTTTTGTAGGGAATTTGTGTAGGGTCCACAGAAGTGTGTTAGATGCTTTACAGTCATGCAAGAGGGTAAGTTGCTACTTTGAAGTGCTTTCAGTTTAATTAGAAAATTTGCATAAGGAAGGGAAAGGGAAAAAAGAAGGATAGGACAGAATTATTTTCCTTTTTCCCCCTTTTTTAATATTTTACTCTCACTTGTTTGCTTTCACTTAGCTACCTTAGAGTGATATAATATTGCAAGGTTTTTTTCTTCAGTTGATAACAGAATAACAATATATTCTGACCCTATCTCGTTGAACAGTTTCGGGAGTCTTAAAGTCCATTAAAGTAACTTTATCTTCAGCTGATTATCATTCTCTCTACATTATTATTTCCCCAACCTATGCTCCTTACCTCAGCATGCTTCAATTTAAAGTTGCTCTCATTACATGCCAGTATGCCTTGACAGGAACTGTTCTGTCAGGCCACCTGATTAGGATTTTTTATAGATTAGACCAAAAAGAGGTTCAATTTTTAACCCACTTGATGAAGAAATTGAGATTTTTCTCACATGTGCATCCCCTGGATGGAGTGCCATTGCATTAAGTGAGAATTAAGATATTGTGAAAAAAAGACTAGCCTCATTTCTCCTACTCTTTTAATCTCTGTAAATTTTCTTAGTACTTTTCACCACAGTATCCATCATTGTGCCAAGAAACTTGAGTTCTTGTAGCGTAGGACTCCTAAGACCTTTAAGCAACAGCTTAAAGAGAACTGCAGACAACTGCATTTGCCCAGGTTATCAGTTCTACCTCCATTAAAAAAGTGAAGAGAATGTAGCTTTTTTAATTCTTAACAAAAAATTGGAAGTTAAGTTTACTAGGAGAAAAAAGTTTTTTATTACAGAAATACATCTTTGATTTGAACTGTTTGAAACTTTTTATTTCATGGAGGTTACTCAGAGACTTGACGTAGCCACATTCATATACCTGATATCCCTATATGATGACATAATTTATTTTGTTAACTACTTAGCACTGAAGCATTGGTCCTGTAGGTTTAGCCAGGGTGGTTTGAGTATTGAGCATAAATTCTGGGGAACCTTCTGTGGAAAGATATTTTTTTTATGATCTCTAAAAATATGGTAAGTGGCTGAAATTTTGGCCAATTAAATATTTACAAAGATATGCTCAGGAAATTTTCGGTTGTATGGCTTTAATTCCACAATATGGGAAGTTACAGCTAAAGACCATCTGCTGTAGCAGATAACAATGTACTGATGCTGTCAAATCTCATGAGCAAAACAGGATTGCTACCCTGTAGAACACTAGAGGAAAGGAGATGCAGTGAATCTATCTGTGGTGTTTACAACCACTTACCTGCTGAAAAGAATTGAACTCATTTCTTTCTTTAGAAGCCACAAAAGTTGAATCCTCCAATGTCAAATCACCAGATGATTCCATTGTCATGATGTCATCTAGCTAGCATGGTCTTTTAATTCAAGAAACCCGTTATAAACAAGCTAAGTAGACACTACTAATGCTTATTAAAAATACCTCTTCCTGAACCCCTCTTCTGCTCTCCTCTTCCCAGTTGTACACTTGTTTATGCAGTGTTCATTAATCAATTCAAATTATTTGCAAGCTGCAATTCCAAGCTTCATTAATATTATCAACAAATCCTTACTTACAGAAAGGATGGCTCCTACTCACCCTGGCAAAGCATATCCTTATCTCTTTCGTACTGTGATAAACATCTGGAAGGGTCTGGCCACAGCAGTACTACCAGTAATTCTTTATCATTTCAAACCCTCATAGATGATGATTTGTAAAGCTTGTCTTTTGGACTTTTTTCCAGTGAGGTAGAATTATTGGACTGTAGCAGTTTTGCTTCTGTATTGTAGTAGATTCAGCTTCCAAATTCTTTAAATCAAAAAAGTTGGTAGCCTTCTGTCATAGTGAAAAATAACTCTTTGTCAAAAAAATTAAGACTGGGAAGCTTTATCTTTATATATCTGCTCTAATAAGTGTGAAAATTCCACATATCCAAACATATCAACTGTGAAGTTTATTAACAATATTTTAAGAATCAGTATTTATTGAGAAGGAGAAAAATCAACTGAAGTATAAAAGAACAACTTTGTGAGAAAAACGACAGTATTTGCTTTCTCTTGGAAATTTCCCTTTGTATTTTACTTACTTGGCTTTGTTTTGGAATTAAGTTCTGTGGTCCTAAAAGGTTAGTTACTTAGCAACTAATGGAATAAATTTAATACTGAAAGGCTGCAACAGAACTGATGCTACCAACAGACCATTTTGTATTTCGTCACAGTTTAGCACACTTTCTTTTTCCATTCCCCTTAGAAATGCCAAAAATTATAAGGGAAAGTTAGGAAATCATATATTGAGAAGTTCTTCACTAGCTTCTCTAGCTCTTTGTTTAGATTTGTTAAATTGAACTGTAGAAAGTAAATGGCTTTCATTAATAAATAATTTTTCAGAGGACTGAACTCACCAAAAGAAGCATATATAATGTGTTTAATCCTATCTGCCTTTTCACTGTTTTCTGTTGGTTATAATCAGTTATGGCGAGTCTTTGGTGATGACTTAGACCATCTCAGTGCTTCAGGAATTCATTTTTGAATAGCACCAGTCTTCTGAAAGATTCCAGTCTATTTATGAACTGCTGTGAAACTTGTGATGTCTAGAATTCTGAAATCTAAAATTGTGAAATTCTCTTTAGACCCAGCAGAATGTATAATACTGGGATAAAGCACTAGGACCTTCTCCTGAGGAAGTCTGACCAGCATGTATGCATTGGAATTCAATTTTCCAGAAAATCTTTGGTAAATTACATTTCTGTCACATAATAAGCCAAATGTTCACATAAAACAGATCTATAGTGCTCTTAAATAAAATACATGATTTTACAGGAAAAGGTCTCTTTTGCTCTTCTTTTGTCTTTTATACTTCAATTAGTGTCATGTTATTGGTTTTAAATTAACAATAATATATAAATGGCAGGAAAAGTACAACTAACAATGGGGAAAAATGAATTAAAGACTCATTGAAAAGAGTTGGCTAATGGTTCTGGGAGGCTGCTGTCTACATAAGAAAAATCATGGTGATGGGGGACGAGAGGGTTCCTGGCAATTGGAAAAAGTTTTATGAACATCTTTAAGACAACAACAAAGACCTGGAAACTGTAGACAGGTCTGTATAACCTCAGTCCCTGGAAAGATCGTGGAGAAGTTCCTCTTGAAAAACACTTCTGAGCATGTAAAATAAAAGAAGGTAATCAGGAACAGTTGATACGGTTTTAATAAGGCAACACATGGTAACTAACCTGATTGCTTTCAACAGTGCATTGAGTGGCAATGAGTAGAATGGGAAAGCAATGAATAAAATATACCTTGCAGTAGGATTTTTGACATTTTCTCTTGCAGCATGCTTATTTGAAAATAGAGGAATTATAGGCTGAACAACTGGATGGGTAGAGATTTGGATGGACCACAAGGGTCTAAGGATGGTAATCAATGCCTTGATATGCATTTGGTGGCTGGTAACAAGTAGAGTATCTCTGTGTTGATGCTGTGTTAATATTATTCTGTATCTTCACCAACAACCTTGATGACAGGTCAAAATACATCTTCAGCAAAGTTGTGGGTGATACTAAAATGGGAACAGCTAACACACAAAACTAGAGCTTCAATCCAAAAGGATCTTGACAAACTTGAAGACAGATCTACAGAATGCTGCAGGGAGAGACTGAGAGAACTGGGCTTGTTTAGTACATTGAAGGGAAGACAGGTGCAGTCTAAATGGCAGCCCACAACTTCTTGACAGAGAGTTAAAGATATGATGGAGATAAAGCGGAAGATGGTATAACAAAAGGCAGCAGCTTGAAATTGTTGGATGGAGTTCAGATTGAACATTAGAAAAAACATTTTCACTAAGAAGGTAGCATGACTCCAGAGCAGGTAACCCAAAAAACTTGTTGAATCTCCTTTCTTGGAATAGCTTCACAGACCAGCTCAGAAATCAAGTTTCTGAAAGAAATGAACAGCAACTAAAAGAACAAAAATTTTGGTATCACTGGTAGAGCAAAATATTAGTAGAAGAGAATGATATAACACAACATAGAAAGCATGAGTAAAAAGGAGTGGAATTGTGTGAGAAAAGAAGGGTATATCCTAAGAAACCCAGCTTGATGCAGTTGAATGCGTTTGGGGAAATGCAGAGAAAAGATGAGGGAGTGATACGAAAATGATGAACAAAATGATCTTAGTGACTGTGTGAACTAGAGTGGGCTTAGCATGTCACAGGCTGTGTAAGAATTGAAAATACCCTACACATGCAAGACAAATAAAGGAAAGCAAACAGAATGCAACCACAACCCTAGAGGTATGACAGGGATTATGGTGTTATCATCATAGCTGATAAACAAAGAAAACAGAAGCTTCTGGAGAGAAAGAAATGGCAAGTTCACTTTTGACATAATAAAACTTAGCCTTTTGATGGGCTACAGATGATTGAAAAAGATGGAAAAAAATCACAGACCTTTTTGAAAAGAAAAAGAACATTTTTATCGTTTATACTTTGAAGTTTCTATTCAGATTGAAAACAAATATTTTTAGACATTAAGTGGCAAAAAAAATTGCAAATTTTTTTTTTTTTTTGTGAGTGTAAGTACAGGAATACAGCAAATTTATTAACTATAACATAATCTTAAATTCTTTGTCCTGCCAGCAAGTGTGTGGTACTGCCAGGTACACAGATTAATTATAATCACTGTATAGATTTTCTTCTTCTTTACATTAACTTCAAAGACACAGAAGAAATTGAGGTTAAGGATGGCCACTTCACATTATCTATTCTGACTGCATGGGTATAGAGAATCTTCTAATCTGATTCAGTAGACAGCTAAAAATACTTCTTACTGTCATTGTGCAATTCTAATGGTAGTAGTTTTAACAGGAAAAAATACAACTGCTTTGTAGTTTAAAGCTGGTTTTCATTTCCTTATTAATATCTCTATTAATATTTGTGCATCTTACCACATGCATTTTTTAATAAGTAAACTGGTGTTGGAAAATAAGAACAGCATGGTTAATTATTTATTTTTGGTACTTTTCATTAATTATTTTTTTGCATAGCAGATCTAGCACAGACAACCGAGGCAATCCTAGCTCTATACCTCAGAGATGGCAACCTCTATTCTATTGTTTGTGTCCAACAGAAAATCTCTTAGAATCTGTACATTTAATTTCCATGTTTGCAAAACAGAGGTAGCAGTTTTTATCCCTGTCTTATGATTATGAGTAATTTACAATGCAGGACAGGAAAGCTGGACACTTTTAAGATGGAGCTTGATAAACTCATAAAGGTATTATCCTACAATGTAATTTATGATAGCAGGGGAAATAAACCTGATGACCTATTGGGTCCTTAGTGGTCTTACACTACTAACAACTTCAAGAAACTTGTGTAGTTTTGAAGAAAACCACAAAACCTCAAAGTCTGATATAAACTTTGAACGTAAAAATAGCATAAGAGAGGCAATGTGTTTACAAGGGCTGTTTCTGTTGTGCTTTGGCTTGATTACTGGTGCTGTTCAGTTCTGAGAGATTCCTTCATTGGCATTCCAAGTAAGTTTGTTATTGTATGAGCCTAGTCAGATAGAGGAAGAGAATAGACAGAGATACATATCTGTTATGAAGGATCTTGGAGGTTTATTATGGTTTTGCAGGTGGCACAATGAGCACAAAGTGGTCAGATGGTAGCAAAGAGTTTGGTACTGTTTCAACAACAAAGGAAACAACTCTTTCTTTGTGGTGTTCTGGAGTGAATATATTTTGAATATTGCATTTCATATTAGACACTACATTCCAAAAAAGATATTGACAAACTGAATGAAGTTCAGAGGACAGCAAAAAAAAATTATCAAGGAGATGGAGGAATTGATTTCTGAGGAAAGATAAAAAGAAGAAAGTATGTATAACTTGACTCAGCAATGATAAAGGGCAGGGAGAATTAACAGGCTACAAATAGCCAATGGATTTAAATATTAAGTCAGAGAGAAATAATTTAGTGCAGGACAAGATGATGTAGCTAGAATATTGGCATGAAATTAAGGAAAAGAAACTGTAAACTGAATGCCAAAGCAACCATTGCAGAACAGATTTGTTGACCTTCTGATTGGATAGGAATTACAATGCAATAACAGTTGTGACACTAATTCAGTCGATCTTTGACCAGTCATACTAAGAATATCATAGAGTTACAGGACAACACTGAGTCAGAAACTAACACTCTTTTATTTTATAATCAAATAAATTATCCTTAGCTGTTAGGAGGAGTGTTGCCAGCAGGTCGAGGGAAGTGATCCTTCCCCTCTATGCTTTTTCATCATAGTTCCTTTGTTTTCCTCAGTAAAAGGAAAACCTCTGCATGTTTTCCCTATGAAATTCTTTAATTTACCAACTTTGAATATTAATTTCTATCAATTTCCTAAGTGCTTCCTAATTTTTATTGATTAATTAGAGTATCTACTAGACAGTGAAATTATTTTCATTTACATCAAACTTACACAATTGCTTATGGTATTACTCAAGCAATATCACTCAAATAACTTGTGTGTTGTGGGTTAAACCCAGTAGGCACCTCAGCCTCACACAGCCACTCACTTGCTCCCCCACAGTAGGATGGGGGAGAGAATTAGAAAGGTAAAAATGAGAAAACTCATGAGTTGAGATAAAGACAGATTAACAAGTAAGGCAAAAACTGCACACACAAGCCAAGCAAAATAAGGAATTGATTCACTACTTCCCATAGACAGGCAGGTGTTTGGGCATTTCCAAGAAAGCAAGGCTTCATCACGTGTAATCTTTACTTGAGAATACAAACATTGTAACTCTAAATGTCCTCTTTTATTGCTGAGCATGATGCCATATGGTATGGAACCCTTGGTCAGCTGGGGTCAGCCGTCCTGGCTGTGTCCCCTCCCAACTTCCTATGCACCCCCGGCCAACTCACTGGTGGAACAGCATGAGAAACAGAAAAGGCCTTGATGGTGTGTAAGCACTGTTCAGCAGTAGCTGAAACATCGGTGTGTTATCAATACTGTTTTGGTCACAGCTCCAAAACAGAGCGTCATACAAGCTGCTATGAAGAGAATTAACTCTACCCAGACAAAACCAGTATAGTTGTGTCAACATTCTTGTCTCAGAGTCAGAAGAATGGACAGTTCTTTTGTGCACTATCTTAGCAGTTATAGCATTATCAAGAATGTAAAAGACTTGGCATTGATTTCTATTTCTGCCTGAAATAAGGACCTCTCAGAGGAGTGTTCGAATTGCCAGTTTGTTCTGGATTGGATAGGTTGATGAGGATCTAAGGTGTCCTTGTTAATGCTTTTGGAGGCTAGAGAAAAAGCAAGGGTAAGGAGGGATGAATAAAGCTGTTCCTCAAGAGAAAAGAAACTTCAGAATTAGCATGTTTGCAAGTGAAAGCTATTTTTTTTAAACCATTAAAATAACTGGAGCATGAATTAGAATCCAGAGTTATTCTTGCTTCAGTGAAGACTCCAATAACCAGGCTGAAGAATTGTACTTGCATCGTTTTCTCTTCTATATTAAGAAATCTATACTTTTACTATGGAACACTGCAAATAGGTGAATTTGAACTTCGTCTTTCCTGGCGGGACCCTAAATTCTTCACTCCCCACTGCAGATTTTTTTTAGGTTTTTAGTTTCCATGCCCTTCTTGGAGTTGCCATTGATCTTCCTAGGCAGGAGTGAAAACTGAACTGCCGATGAGATACAGCAGCCTTTCTACTGCAGAATAAGAGATGTGGAAAACAGGGCCAGGAGAAAGAAGGTGATAGGGAAGGACAAGAGGGCCTCACTGGTGGGCATCTTTTCTTCTATTGTCTTTTAATCAGGAGAGTGCTCAATTCTGAGTCTCAAGTATTTTCTACAGCATAATAGAGGTACTCTCTTACTTGGTGTTCTGGCCTTTGTGGATTTCATTCTCAGATATTTAACTCCTCCCAGATAATGACACTACTTACCTAATTCAAAGCATCGATTTCTGTTTTATGATAGAGACATTAGAAGTTAGATTTCACACATATGGTAATAGCTGAATCTTTATGTGACATTAGCCCATAAGCATTGACCTTACTTACGAAACATTAAGTAATGACCTTAGAGCTTGTACTTGTTCTGACATCAGTGTTTGCTTCCAACTGCAAAATCAAGAACTACTTTTATGCCTAATTTCACTATATATAAAATGGCCAGAATGTACCTGTACGCTCTAAGGTGTCATGAGGAAAGACGCAGAAGACGATCATAAAGGCTAATGAGAAGAGTTTTAATACATGAAGAGAAGAATAGAAGCTAGGTGAATAGATTATTTGGATGTAAAAGTACAAGTTAATTGTGTCAGGGCCCTGAGGACACTACCAGGCCTTACTGGCCTTGCCCAGCCTCACCTGGAGCCTCTCTGCACCCCTGCCCAGGGCCCAGGACCACATTTTAGCCCCCTGGGGCCTTCAGTCCCTGCCCCAGTGGCCCTGCAGCAGGGCTGGTCTCCAGCTGCCCACAGCCCTGACCAGCCATGGGCCCTGCCAAGCCGAGCCCACCTGCGGGCCCATGTCCTGGCCCAGCCTCAGCCCCTCCCCATCCCCAGGGAAGTGCCCGATGGCAGGGGCTGGGGCTGCCCCCAGCCACCCTGCTCCCCGGCTGGGGCGGTGGGACAGGCCCTGGCTGCCAGGCCCTCCCAGCCCAGCCTGGGGATTCCCCGGGGCTCCCAGTGCCCAGCCCCCAGGGAGCTGCTGGCTCACACTTCTCCATAATAAAGAGTATACTCAGAGAACAACTTATAAGTGGGTGAGAAAGGATTCTTCTAAATCATCAGTCATTTGCCTCAGGGAAAAGGAAAATGGTCTCAGCTGTTATGCAACTCAGCCCCACAAACAGCTTTCTGTTTTTTTTAGATAGGTGACACATTGCATGCTATTTTTCTCACACAAGCTATGGTTTTCTGTGCTTTTTTCAGAGCAGCATGGTATTTTCTGTTAACATGTTTTCTGTAATCTTGTAAGGACTTCTTGGAACTGCATCGCTTAAAAATAATGATGTTTTCATTCACATACATAAGATATATGCACATAGCAATAAGATATATATACTTAGCAGTAAGATTATGTTTGCCTTGCATTTACAGTTGCAATGCCATTGTACAGACAGCCCTTGAAAAACAGTTTCCATTGCATTGATAATTCAAATAAGTTTTTAAATTTGCTATCAAATGTACAGAAACCTATCAGTGTTCTAACGCCTGAATTTAAAATGGCCAACATTATTAAAAACAAGTAAATCATGGTTTAACATTTTATTAGTTCCACTTTTTTCCAGCTCTTTGAGAACTCTTCAATTTATTGCATTGAATCAGTGTCCTTTGAAAGTGCCCTGATTATGTTGCCCTTGCAATTCAGAAGTCATATTTTAAAAAGGTCAAAATGTTTATCTTTATAACAGAAAAAGTCATAGCTACTTATTGGTCTTGAAGTTGTTTCCTGTTCTGTTCCCCTGATGTTAATTTCAGTCCTTCAGCTTTCTTATTCTCTTTTTCTCTTAAGCCTGAGGTATGTACTTTTGATGTATATAATTTAAGACAAATAAAAATCAAACCAAATAGAAATGAGCCCTTTGATCTTCTAAATACATTGCTAAATTAATCTCTTTTCCTTACCTCTATTTTTTGAAAAGGACACTGCTGCTTTTGAGTTACTGACGGAGGAATTTACCCTTTTGATGCATACCTCACTGCTCTTCTGGAATTATCTTTTTGTTCTTCTGTTTTTCACCAAAAAAGTCAAAGCTTGGCCTTTTAAGTGATGATCACCTTTCCAATGACTGTAAAGGAATCACAGGTTTTCCTTTTATAATTGTTTTAACCTGTTCTCTGTTTTATTCCTGAACGCTTCTTTTGATAGCACAGGGGAGAAATTTTTATCCCTGCAGAGTATGGTCTCATGTACAGTTGATAAATGTTTCAGCCCAACTCGTAAAGGTATGGACAAAGCAGTGACAACAGCAAAACTATAGAGCCTCTTACAGTGGTTTTGTGTCTAATGGCATTGAAACTTTACTACTTCAGTGAAAGATCCACTACTGGAAATCCTTGGTCTCCCTTCAGATGCTTGTTCCCCTCACTAGTGCCAAATGCTGAACTGATTGATGTCTAGTCTTGCTCAAAATGACATGGCTGAGATCCTTCTGGGAAGGTGAGGATGCAGAGATAATTATATAGATATATATTTAAAATTAGTTTAGTTTGTGGTTTATGAAGCATAAGGGACAATTTCTGACCATGTGAAAGTTTTGGGTAATTTTTGTGATTAAAGGGAGGTAGGTTCATGAGAAAGTTGTCTTGTTGAAAACTTTGTATATAGGCATAATAGAAAAAAAGTTGCCTTTAGCACAAAGAAAGCACCAGTTTTATTAATTAGATGAAATTTAGAAATTTAATTTCTATTAATGAAAGAGAAAACACTGAAGACTTGTAATGTGCTAATTTTGGTAACTTTTGAGAAGGTATTTGTGAGATTTATCTATTTTTACAAATTATTAGTGAAGTTACTGTAATCCTAAGAGAATTTGATAAAATATTTATAAAGTTATTTTGTGTTATAATCTTATAGTTTTAGAATTGGTGTAAATGTAAATAAATTGACATATAGCTAATATAATGGGACGCGATATATATAATGAAAATATGCATAAAGTCATAAATTGAAGTTATAATTTGTCACAAAATACTTTTTTATCTGGCAATCGTTTTGTTCTGTCAGGTCAGAATGTTATATATTCTAGTATAAAAGGAATAAAAACTTGATAGGAAAATGTTGCTTTTTAAAGATTTTTATTTTCATAATAAATGATGCTAACTCTTTCTCTTGATTTCTTGTCAAGTAAACCTCTGTCTTTTACATAATTTTTTTTGTCTGTATGACGAGAGATAGAGTGGTCTATTTTAAAAAAAGAAAAATGACCCCTATCAGTCTTTTCTGTGTATGAAGTCTCTCTGTCTTAGCTATGACGTTATTAGCTGTGGTAGCTTGGTAGCATTTGACATATTTCTGAAACCAGTATTTAGTCCAATGTCCTAAATATTGAGTGGTAGAGGTGACAATTAGACTTGGAAGTATGTGACAGAGGAATGGACAGGCCCTGTGTTGGAAAATAGAGGGCAGATTTTTATTCTTTTTTTATGCATTCTTTCAGCATACAAAGTTTTTCATGATGACTTTCTCTGTCCCATGATAGATTAAAATAACAGATAATTCAAAAGGGATGAACTCTTTGCTGTTTATAAACAAAAATGTATCAGCCAGCTGGCCATGAAAAGTCAACCTCTTCTTAAAAGAGCATTTGTATGGTATTTCTAAGTAGCATTGCATTGCATTCTGTACATCTTTCACAAGAGGTGAGCTCACATTATGGCCATCTAACAGTTTGCTGTTCAAGCAAAGACTGAAAATGATTTTGCTACTTTCCCCATAGCCTTTCTTTTCATCTACTGTCCAAGTAGACAGTTGCAATGTTTTTTTAAAAAGCTCATAAGTGTATATATTACTAGTAATTCCTCTCCAAGTTATTTGGCCATGCTTTGAATAGAAGCCAATCTGATAATTTTACCCATGAGAATTCCAGCAGAATTGGGACATAGACTGTCTTGTGGACACTGACAAAGCTTGGGCCTAAGCTCAGTCCCTTGTTGCTTAGCATTCCTTGAAGAGTTCTCAGTGTTACCAAAAGCAGAAATTTGGCTAGTAAACAAACTACGCATTTGGAGCTTAAGAACTGATCTGATAAAAGTCATGTTTGTATCTACACAATGCTATGTTGATGCCTGAGCTAAGAAACCTGATAGTACAGTTAAGCTAATTTTGCTTCTCAGTCCAACTTGACTAGAAACCTGTTTGGCTGAATTCCTAAGTTGTGGTAGAATCAAGAAGCTTAAAGGCTGTGATTATCAGAGCTCTTAAGATACCCATAGGTCTTAATGACTCTGACCAGCCTCACCTGGGGCTTCCAGCCACACCATCTGCCTTGGGTCCCAGGAGCTTCAATTAAGCTGAGGCCTGATCACCCAGTCCTCTTGCCTGGGCTGTGGCTTAAGTGTACCTGTTCTGTTTTTGGTCCTGTCTCCTGGATGGACCTTGGACCTACACTGCAGGTAGCTTGTCTCCTGAATACACCTCTTATATGTATGTTATATCCTGCCTCCAGTCCTGTCTTTGGTCCTGTCTTCTGATGCTCCTAACTGGATTCCCTGGATAGACCCTGTGCCTGGTTCATCTCCTTGCTGTACTCCATTATCAGCACACTGACCAGTCCACCCCAGATGGTAAGGGCACCACCCTGCCAGTGCTGTGAACACTCTTAGTTGCTCTTCCTTGTGGAGTGGCCCTGCTCTTTGTGCTCCCCTATACTGATAGAATGTGGTGATTGTAAACAGGGAGGAAGGGGGATACTAACAGTAAAATTAAAAAAAATAAAATTAAAAAAAAATTGTCAGACAAGAGAATACAAAAATCTTGGAGCATAGAAGACTGGTGAACCTCACCTTGTCTAAAAAGTAAGAGATTGATGCACCAGCAAAGGGCAAAGTTATCTTGTAGTATTCCTTGCTTGTCCTAGTGAAATTATTCCACTGTGTAAAAAAGGAATTCAAGATTAATCAGATCACATCAAGTCTCTATTATTGTTAAGTGAGGGCTTTCAAATTGGGTGCCTGCTGTTATTGCTTTTCCTATGGTTTGTCCAACAACTACTGGTTATTCTCAGTTTGTACTCTCTCATTTTCCTAGTGCAGATATAACTTCATATGTATAATTGAACACTCTTTAGTGACTTAAGACTTAAAAGTGGAATCATCCAAAACACATCTGAATATTTTAACCACCAAAATACAGTTATTTAACTTTTTTTTCCTTCTTCTTTTAGGCACAATTACTCTTAATTTTTACAAAAGGAGAATATTTTCCCCAAAAGAGAGCTTAAGAAACACCTTTTATGAAACACTTCATAAGTCTGGTGATTAAAGTATTCCTATGTTCCCAAGAGCATTTAAACCATCAGCTTTCTAAATAAGGAGATTTAAAGTTAGGCTTCTTACCTGCTTTCATACTCTGACCACTGGCTGCTGTATTGTATAGCAATTTTTTCCTGTTTTTACTTAAAACTCCATCCTACAGCAGAATAGAACCATTTACACTGCAAAATAGCAGTAGCTAAAATGCTTTCTCTGCCATCCTTTTTTTTTTTTTTTTAAATAAATGAGCATTTTTCTGATTGAAAAGCTGTTGGCAGAAAATGTCTGACTAACCCTAATCACTTAAACTACATATTTGAAAAGTGAAATCACTAGAGATTGTTATGGACTTGGAACATTTGTACGTTTAGCAAAAGCAGAAAAGAAAACAAGCATTGATCTCTATTTCAACAGACATTGGCAAGATCATACCTAGATAGCTGCAATCAGTAAGTGTATTGGGATTTTGCCAAGATTTCTCGGTATCAATTGTTGCTTTAATCTGGTAGAAGCTACGAATAACTTCCCAGACCTGAGCAGCTCCTAAATTATTGTTCTGTTAAGGTCCTAAAGTTAATCTCTGGAATATATTTTTACAAAAATTAAATACAATTTTCTGTGCATCATTTATAGTATTGCTATAAATACTTGCTATTGATAGAATATCTGTTAGTGTTTTATCAGTACAATAATATTCTCTCAACATTCTGAAACTGTTTAAAACAAACACACTATGTATTTTTGAAATGTATTGTATGTGTTCATTTTGATACATCTGTTTATAATTTACATTCCTGACAAACAAACCTTATTTTGCCACAGGCTTACATCGCATCTTAACTACATCTGAATTGATATGCTGCTCTGAAACATCCTTTACTCCGGTTTATTTTTATATTACACTATTATATTGCATTAGAAGTTGATTTTACCACTTGAAAGCTATACATCTTTCTCTAGCTGCTACATCAAACTTTTCACAAAACAAGATTATTGTATGAAAGTATTTATCACTGTATTTCATAAGCTTTTTGATTATATGTCATTATGCATTTATAAACACCATTGCCCCCCCAAAAAATTCTGGGGCCACCATGAAATAATAGTCACATTTTTTACTAGCCCTTAAATAATTGTGTAACATTGGGGGAAAAAAAATAGCTACAGGAATAGCTGATCAATTGGTAAGCGTTATGATATTAAAGTAAAGATACTGCTGATTTTGAGACTAGCAAAGCAGTATAGTTCAGCATGATAGCTAGG
This sequence comes from Gymnogyps californianus, assembly GCF_018139145.2. Lineage (NCBI taxonomy): Eukaryota > Metazoa > Chordata > Aves > Accipitriformes > Cathartidae > Gymnogyps > Gymnogyps californianus. Next base: position 22,662,519 of record NC_059474.1, on the reverse strand, counting down.
AAGCTTTACTTAGCACTTGGAAAGGACAGGCCTGATGCCTCTGAAGCCTTAATTTGACCATCCTGTGTGTGCGCATTGGAATACAATTTTAAGTTACATAATCAAATATAAATTAATGGATCATTTCCTCATTTTTTTTCTGATAAGACTGTAATTTATTTAGTGTGTAGTATTTTAAATTCTTGACTAATAACTTAAAGACTATGATTTTTTTTTCTTAAGGAAGGAAATCATATAATTATGATTAGTTTGTTAACTGTTGACTTAGCTATTTTTCAGCTAGCAGTTTTTACAAAGAAAAATCACCTCCAGAATAATCTTATAGATTTATCTCAAACACCTGTTGATGCCTCCCTAACTGCTGCTCCAAGATTTGGTAGGATTGAATTTAAACTTGCAAATATTATACTCAGATGCCTCTTTCTCAGAAACTTGTAACAAAAAAGAAAAAGAAATTGTGTGAAAGCCACTTTTCAAGTATCTTGTGTTTGCTTACGGGAAAGTTTTAATTATTTAGCTTTATATCAATAGTGTTTGTACTCTAGCAATGTTATCAAGCTTCTGAAAGTGTCTGAACTCAGAAAATTCTTCTAACATGAACAAAATAGAGTTCATATTAGAGAAAAATTTAAGTGTGAGAACATATAAATTAATAAGTAAGGAGGTTAAAGTAAATTAAGTGCATCATTTCAGTCCTTGTATAGATAGAATTGGTGGTATAAAGGTATCGGAGTGCATTATCATTAATAGTTTATTAAACATAAACTCACTTATCTTAAATCAATCTTCCTGTAATTATAGTACAGTTATGCAGTTAAATGATGTTGAAAAATTCCAGAGAGTTTCCAAACAGCTCAGTTTAATAATCACAGAAAATGGCTGTGCTAATGCAGGTGTTTTGTCCTTTCTTTTTTGGTGCATGTGATCAAGGTAACTGCTTCAGTATCAATTGCTGTCTCATAATTATTAATAATTTGTGCAATTTAAAGGTAGTATTCTTTGATTTGCCTAACATTTTTAGGGACAATTCTTTCAGTTTTTTTGGAGGGAAAAGCTTTATTCTTTGTCATGCCTTTTGTAAATAAAATAGTTCTGTGTCAGTCTGCATTAGAATTTTTAGGATTCTAATCACAGACCCCACAGAGCCATCCAGAATATTAACTCAGGAAGTGTCCTCTGTAGATGTGGGACTTCTCTAATGTTTTGATTATAAAATTCATTGCCTGCCCTAAGGTGTAGTAAGTCTTGGTGTATAACACTGCAAAATAAAATGACTAGGTAACCGGTCTCTTTCTGCTTCTGTGCTACTTTTGCTCTGTAGCACTTCAAAGAACTCCACTGAGGTGCTCTTTTAAACAAATTGGTATAAATGGAGTGTACCCAGAAGTCATGCAATTATGCTATTCCTTGGCTACTTTTGCAAATGTATAACTTCCTTCTCTGACTCACGTAATTCTATATCACACAGAGTTCTCAAAGTAGCAAAAACACCCAAAAGGAAAATCACCAGATATCTCCAGTTGTTCCATATCAGTCAGCTATAAGCAACAATAGAACTATTTGTGTTTTGAAGGCTGCCATCTTGACTAATACACTTGATACCAGGATCTTCAGTGTTAAAACATTGCATTAGTTTAGTTGAGCTCTCTGAATTCTTAAACTGAGTCTTTAGGTGAAGCAGAAAGCTAAATTAATTTCAAATTTTTTTTGAGTAATAGCTATTGAAAAATGGCTATTAATGGTAGCCCACAGAGACTGGTTAGGATCCATGTACATACCTCTGCGGTAAACTACATAGTATTTGTTCCATGTTTTATAATCTAAATAAAATCAGATGTAATGAAAGACACAAATTTAAAATATGGGATGGAGTATAACAATGACAGTGCTAAGAATAGGATCATGAAAGCTAGCACTTTTCATACTTATAAAATACTTTTTTTTTTCCTAAATTAAGAAAATAAAAAGTGAAAAGCCTCTTGTGTCCATTCTGCAAACTCTGCAGTAAGACAAATTCCTGAGGCTCATCTGGTGGTTCTTCATTCATAAGGAGACTGAAATACTCTTTCATTCTTCTACAGCAAATTGTGGGGGAACGCATCTGTCATTCTGGGTACCAGAGGACTGCTAGTTCTAGTATTTGATCAACATAACCTGTATCATCACTGCAAAGGGCTTGTCCACTGTCCCAAAGGAAAGCTTCACATATACCTGAACTTACAACATCATCTGAGTAAGCAACTTCATTCTGAAAGTATCACTCCGTTTCTTCTGCTACCTTTCAAAGTGATCAGCCTTGCAAAAACATCAGCCGGTCCTCTCAGCACCCTTGGATGCAGCCTGTTGGGTCCCAGAGCAGGCTTATATCATATGTATTTATCATATTACATTACTATTACATTGTGATATTGCCTCACTGGCAACAGAACTTATGAACCATTCTGTCCGAAGTGATACTTGGATGTTGCTGATCAAGTCATACTCAAGCACAAGGCGCAAGAAGCTAAGGTGAAATTGTGTCTTATTCAAAGGCTGTATCTTTTCAGACTTTCTCACATTTTTATCTAATACTTTACTTCTGATTTGGATCACATCATAAAATGTAGAACATTCAAGCAATGTGACATCAATGATTTTTTCCCTTCAGGTGGAAAGCTATTCCTAGCTGTATTCCAGGAGAAAACTGAAATTTCTTCATACTGAAGAGACAAGCTTTCTTCTAGCTAAAGTAAAATTCTTGTAACTGTGTAACACTGAGAGCTGGTAGGGTTTTTTTATCTGGTCGGACAGACCTTTCTGAAGGATGCTACACACTAGGAAGTGAAAGGTTGGAACTTCTCCCCCTGCCCCCCAAATTCTGTCATCCTACTTTTTTTTCTTGAGTATATCAACATTTTAGTTTATGTATTCATGGGACGATAAGGAAGAGTAGGATCTTGATCTCTGTGCCATGGCATCAATTATCTCATATAGTTTTGTAGAGTGTTAGACAGTATTGGAAATTTTCTCCTTTTGCAGGTTTTAAAAAAAATTGAAGAGACTTCTGTTCATAGAACGTGCTGTTTTTCTTTGTGGCTACAGCACTTGGGATAAAGGTCTTATCAACACAGTTCATTTGAAAAGAAATGAAACTGAGAGCCCTTTTGCCAAGACACATCTGACTTCTGATTACAGTATGATAAATAGTGCAGGTCTGATAGTGAAACTCTAGCAAAGCCCATTATTGGTTTGCTAACACTGTGGAACTATCTTGCGTAACAGCCAATTCAAAGACCAAAATAATGGCATTTGATACAAAACTATCACTGTTTGGTTTTTTTTTTTATTTGCCTGAAACTTTTTCTGTTCCTGTAGACCTCCCTGTGGTGATACTTTCATGGACACTTGATTCCAGGACTTCTGACTTAACAAAATCTTATGTTTCATTCTGGTAGTTTTTACAGCTACTGTCAGGGCCCTGAGTACACTGGCAGGATCTGCAATGTTTTTCTTCCTCACCTAGGGGGTTAGCTGCTTGTGCTCAAGACCAGACCTGATATTATGCATCTGTGTAACCTTGGATCAGGCTGGTGAGGAAGGATCCATGTGGAAAAACAGCTCTGAGAGGCTTTGTCAGGCCTTCCCCACTGCACGTGGGAACTACGTTTAAGCTCACACCCTTGGCCTTGGTCCTTGTGTGACCTGTGCTGTAGGTATAGGTGTGCCTGGCCACATACCTTCCTGATCTGCTGACCTGACTTCGTGGTTGATCTTAGACATCACTATGGACTTGTCTGATGAACCTGAATTTTGGCTGAACCTGGTTACTGTCACTGGACCTGCTCTGCTCTTCTTGTTTGGATACTGTGGGACTGTGCCTCTTGTTGGTGAGGGTATTGTCTGCCTACCTTGCTTTGCCCCCACCTCCTGGCTCACAGTCTTTGTGGTGCAGCCCACTCTTGCTGCTCCTTGACAACTGCTACCATAAACCAATATTTTAAAAGGACAGTTCTGTGCATCTTTCACATTTGATTTGTTGAGGCATTATGAAATTAATGTCTTGCCCTGAAAAAGTGCCCACTCAAACCCAGCCCATGTTCTTGATAGTTTTTTAGTGTCATCATCTGGTAAGTATGACTGCCAAAATCAAGGCCTTCTTACTTCTAAACTCCAATGACTCGCCTGAGGAACTAATTTTTACAATGTTTTGGACACCTGCTCTTGCTCTCCGCTACTTGGCACCAAAATACTGTCCTCAAGACTGGGTATATCTGTTTCATATGCAGTGGACTGACTCATAGTGCAATCTGGCCATCCATGTCAGATCAGAAATTCTACTACCAACACCTGTGCTATACCTGCAAGGGCTGAAGAAAATGACACAATGAACATTTTATGTGAATATACGTCTGCCTAAATTGGAGAAAATATTTAAACCTTCTTGTCTGGCCAAGAGAAGAATTCAAGCCTTTCTGATTTTATATGAAATTTCAACATTCTCCATCATCTTCAATTTGTCTTCTCAATGGCATCCTGCAGAATTAAAAAATGGTCCCAGTTACCAATGACTAAATATCATTATATTTGAAAGTGCATAGTTTGGCAGTTATGCTTTGTTCTTCTCCCTTGTGCTTCTCCTCTATCAAGATTTGTGCTCTGTCAGCAGACACAGATGGAAAGGTTTGGAATGATCTGAATTACAGCTATCAGTTCTGATTTATATTTTAAAAGATTATTTCTCAGGTCAACTTTTGCTTTTTAATTTATTTATTAGTTGCTGAATCTTCATTCAATTAAGTAACACGTGTTAAACTATTCAGGGAGCAGAATCTACATTAATGAAAAACTATCCTAAGAAATCTCTGTTATGATCCTCCTAAAGGCAGTCAGAAACCCTAAGACTGTTTTGAAAAGCAGGTAAAAAAGAAGTCGTCTTCAGATCTTCACTGAGATTTTGAAAATGACTTTGGGTGACTTGTGAAACACAAATCCTTTCTGTCTTTGTTTTTCCTGTCAAAGTTATGGTCCTAAACTACTTAGGAAGCTGCAACTCTTGCTCATGCTAAACCACTGTACAGTCAATATTAATTTAGTTGACTAGTGAAATCTGAGGGAACTATTTGACATCTGCATTACAGATCACTGTTGAGGTACAATATTACCTTAATTATTCTAACAATATAAGGTTTACAGTTCCCAAACCTAGTATGACAATCTTTAGAAATTTTAACATTCTGTGAAGATTTCTATAAACTGGGGAAAATTTCAGTTTATTTGTTATTTTTAAAACAGGCAGATTTCTATCAAGCACAAAGATGTTGTAGGGGAAGTAAAACCACATAAATCTCTAGGCTTGAAGAAATTGTTAAAAGCTCTTCCTGGGACACTCCCACCCCTACTGTGAGATCGAATCTGCCAGCAACAGGTACAGTGTTGCCCTCCTAGAATCTCCTGTCTAGCAGGGCAGGCTGCCAGCTGGAGAGAGATTGTGGGAAACCCCTGGTGAGCAAGTGCAGTATTTTATAATATCCTTCCAGCTGGCAGCTTGCCGAGGATGGTATTTCTGTGCACTCTTCAAAACACTTTAAGAAGTTTATTAAGATTGCAGGCAGCAACCATGGTAACTGGTAGGAACTACATTTCTCAAGTGCACCAGAAAAGCATATATACAAATAAATAAGTGTGTATTGTGGGAAGATACTGGCCAATCCAATACTCTATTGTAATTTCAATATATATTGAATAAGGTGGCAGCTGGAGTCTGAGCACTACAGCCTAATCCAGGTGGGAAGGCTACTGGAACAAAGACTTACACTTATATTTTTGTACTTGTTTGTGTGTATCCGTTGATGTTTTTCCTCATGCTGAAACATACTGTTACCTTCCTAGTCATACATACGAACTGCAGGAGGGTCAGTTAACACTTAGTGATGAACCATACCATAAAGGATTACTTAATGGAGTACTATTAGCATGTGAATAATTTTCTATTTACTAAAGACTAACTAAGAGCTCAGATAAACTAGGTCTGTTGATGGATCTTGTTATCAGCACCCTGCTCTGTGTGCTGTAGTCAGACCCTGTAGGGCTGTGCCCTCCTAGTGAGAACAGTGCCCGTGCTGTGTTCACCTTTGGCTCGTGGCTCATCCTTCTTTGTGGAGCAGCCCTGCTCTTGCTGCTCCCTAACACACCCAAAACCCATGCTAACAGTCATGTTAGGAAAAACTAAGTAAACAGCAAAAGCAAACTCAAATAATGACCAAAAGAAAAGAGTTGAAGTAAAAGGGAGAAAATGAAAGTATGGCCAAGTATAAACAAATAAACAAACAAACCAAAGAAAGCAAAACAGGGATAAAGAGTGGTAAGGATATATAGGTTCATTTTTTAAATTTATTTTTTATTTTCAGTGACATTCATAGAAAAAAATCTTTAGCAAAAACCAAATCAAACCAAAAATCTAACCAAACCCAAGCAAAGGAAATGGAAAGAAAGAACAGTCCAGTTTAAACATGTAAAAATAGAAAAAAAACTTTTCTCACGTAAATCACAACTTTTAAATTAGTATTTTCTACCATTTTTCTGCCAGTGATTTTAACCATCACAATTTTAAAAGCTTGTCTATTGGAAAAAAAATCCGTTTTCAGTAGTCAGTAGCCTGGCCAATGCTGTTTATTTACAAACTTTTTCTGGATAAGCTAGAGAAAAAGGGAATGAGTCAATTTGAGGTAATGTGATTGTGGTCCCATTCTTAAAGGTGATCCACTTCTTGAAGAATTAAGTTTTCATTTTTATATTTTGCATAATATTTGTAGTACACTGGCAAATAAGTAGCCCTTATACAAGCAGTGAAGAATTTGTTCTAAGATTTTACCACTCCCCTCACCACATTAGAAAACTTCACTCTCATTTGCTTTATTCATGATCTAGAGAAGGGGGGAGTTAAGGCCAAGGAAGTATAATTTTAACTACAGTCAGATGTAATTAGACTGAGAAATTCTAGGACTACCCATATCCTAGTATAGACTCAGATTAAGTGCAAAACAGCATTAGCATTTTCTCCAATTCATTCACTGCCTTACATATCCTTGGAAACAAGGGTACAGTGCTTTACATCATAGCCACACCCTGAGTGTTAGGGCAACACCATATCCAAATGTTTTATCCTGATTGGAAAGTTCAAAGCTGAATACTTACCTTTTGTTCTCAAAAAGCCATTTCTACCTGTGCATATTTCTTCTGGACTGTTTATACTCTGTAGACTGTCAGAGTAGGGAAAAACGTCTCTGTACAAGGAGACTTAGGCTCCAAGTATTGTATATGAGAAACACCAAATGATTTAAATCTATTTTAAACATCTTGCTTCCAAGAAAATAAATGTTCCATTTCCCCCTTTAAGTAGTCTTAGTACAGGAAAAACTATTCTAGAACACTCAGAAAATAAATGGCTGCCCTATGATAGATGGCCTAGAATTGAAAAAGTAATGCTTTTGAGACTTCTTAAGTACAAAGCCTGCTACCTGTTTCCTGCAAATAATTAAAAAAAAAAAAAAAAAGCCAAAATATTTCTGTAACACCAAAGTGATGGCTGTATTTGGAGTGTGCTTGGGAATATGTTTGTGTTTTAATTAATAAGTATTGTTTATAATATAGAGTAAGCATTGACAAAAACAAGTGAACTAAAAGCAGGTGATATTAGCTCTATTAAAAAAATCAACAAAAACAGTCAAGCAATAAAAGAGCAACTGAGTTTAACAAGTAAAAATTTTAACAGTAGCAAGCGCATTACATAGGGCAATAGTTTCTGGCCTTTTTCTTGGATTGTTTGCTAAAGCTTAGAGACAACATTCTGTTCTTAGGTATGGCTATGTAACTCATTGGCTTCTGTCCCTGTGACTCCCACATGAGTTTTAGTTCCATCAGCATTTCTGATAATGATCTTACAGTCTTATTGCATCTGAAGCAAATATCACTTGAGGCCAGATTACTCATTACTTTGGCTTGTGTACTCATTTATAACATTGCAAAATGGGTTAAAAATGTTACTTCTCTGATTTGTTGGGTAATGATGAAGTGGGTGTCTTACGGTTATTAGAATCAGGGGAGAGGAGGGAAAGGGAGAAAACTTGTGTAAGATGTTGTATAGGTAAGCATTTCAGAAAACTTTCTCCATTTTTATTTTTCTAGTAGATTCTAACAACCCATTAAGAAAATAATTTTACTTCTGCTTATATGTTTATGAATATTAATCAAGTTTTACAGAAGTTTTGCTAGCCTTAATATAATAACATTGAACTCTTGCTTGTAGCTGTGTGGTAAAACCACTCTGAGCTTCTAAAAGAAAGAAAGAATATCCATCCAGGCAGTAGGAACAAGTGTAGGGAGAACTAATTGTTGAAAAACATATCCTTTGTAGTCTTGCATAAAAGATTTATTTGATATCAGAACTTCTACAATAAAGTTATACTTCGTTATGCAGAAGAGAGACAGATGATGACTAACTAAAATTAAAGAAAAAAAAAAAAAGGAGAAATTACCAACCTAGAGTTTTAAAAGTAACACATTACAAAAAATGGTATACAAAGATATTCAGAAATCTTGAAGACATGGGAATGACTTTAGCTTTGCTAGATTCCTCATCTGTGGACAAATATTCTGTATCTTGCACAGGTGGACAGGATGAAGCATGCAGTAACTGAGTTACTCATGCAAGTTCATGCAAGGAAAGTATGATCAAGCAAGAAAAGGATCCAGATTTTCTATGATGTAGGCAATAAACAGCCTTCCTGCTGGCTGAAAATGAAGAAAGCTTCATCCAGCAACTTGTTGCTTCTTTAGACTTTTCCTTTCCACAAGTTTCTCCTACTTATCTGATTGGGGCCTCAATAAAAACAGTTCTGTGAAAGGAAGGAAAATACAGGAAGGGAGTTATATGGAATATATTCCTCTTGTCCGATTCTTAAATTAATACCTTGGACCTTATGTGAGTCAGCTCCCTGTTCAGACCTGGCAGAAGCTTGTTCTGCATGTCACAGTGCTGTTGAAGCAACTGAAATTTAGCAATTTAGATTTCCTCTCAGGAATTCATGAGACTCAGGGACATCCCCAGCTAAACATTTAGCCAACATTTGATGTTAGTTCCCAGTCCTTCTGAATATGTTTGTGATTATAGCCAAGCTGATATTCAATACTAGGGGCTGGAATGTGCCAGCTGGGCGTTATTAATACCATTGCTTCGCTTGGTGCTAAAAAGCTGAAGTAAAAAAAACAAATGATGGGATTAATCTAGAGAAAGAAAGTCTACAGGTCTCAAGTATAAGGAAATGTAACTGTAAAAAAGTTCCTTACTTTTTGCTCTGTAGTCTGTGGAACAATAAGCTGGTAAAATTCAATGAACCATTTAAAGCAGTGCTAGCAAAAAGTCATTGAAAATGGTGTAAAAAACCATGTCTAGCTGTCTATAGGACAAGAAAAACTGCAAAAAATAGATTGATGTGTGTGCCCTACTAGCACAGAGACCAGACAGAATGGCATTGACTCCATACATAGTTAATACAACTGCATGAAGAACAGAGGTTCTGTCAGTAGAGTTGACACCAGGCCATGAGCAGAGGGTAAAACAAAAAATTGTTCTCACCCATGCATAGCCTTGGGACCATTCCAGCACTCTGAATTCACCTGCACTGACCAATCTGAGGTCCCTAGAGACATAATTCTAAAGTTGGATCTGCTTTCCAGAGAATCACTTCCTCCTTCTCCCAAACTGCATACATACCCAGATCAGAAAATTCAAAAATGCCATGTCTATAAATCAGTTAAATCTATCTAGCCTGCTGAGTTCAGAATTAATGTTTTTTACTTTTGGAAATAAGATATCCCCAGCTTTCTGATAGATATAATTATCTAGAAAAGGACTAACATTTAATGTTAAAACATGACTTTTTAAATTACCATAAACATACATTAAGTACATTTATACTCATAGTAGTCATGGCATATGGAGTAACGTATATTTTGAAGGGTTTTAATGATTCTGCATAACATTTTTAAAGTGTTTCTTCTAGATTGTGACATGAAGTTGCATCAACATGAGTTTGGTGAACCAGACATACAGAGGATAGAATTGCTAATGAAGAATGTGCTTCACAGTAAGTAAATGCCAGCTTTTTCAGAAGGATTTTCATATATGCAAACATATGTTCTTGAGCACATATAATGTCTGGCTACATCCAATTACACAAATAATTCCTTCTAGCAAGTCTTATAACAGATTGCTGGTGTTCTAAACCTGCAAAATGTACACAGTAACATGAAATTCAAGCTGATCCTTTCCCTCCCCCCCCACCCCCCTGCTCTACAATCACTTTTTCATCTGTATAGTTTTTAGAAGAAAAAAAATTCAGTGCAAAGGAATACATTTCCTAAGAAAATGACCATAACCCAAACTTCAAGCTCTCTCTCCTCCTCTTCAGGATTGTTAAACTCTTGAACATTTTTTCCTAATCTTTTTTGTATTGTGATCTGTGATGAGAATAGAACTTGGACACGTTCATGTAAAAACTGCTGGAAACAATACAGTGCAATGTGTTCTAACTAACTGCAATTACAATTATGTTACTTATATGAAAAATCCTATGCTTTTGTGGTTGTTTACTCTGATTTTTTTTTTCATTATAAGAATAATCAAATGATCATTTTCTTCCTTTTAAAACCATGGTTGGGCTGTAGAAAGCTATTGTGTGGACATTTGGAGACCATTAAGGATTTTTTGAGCCTAGAATTTATTTAGCTAGTATGCTAAAGGCAATCATCAGAGCTGAGTGTTTCCATCTTAAACACATAAAGACCTTTCTTCACACTTACATGTAGAAAAATACATTTTATTTAGTTCTATAAAGTACATAAGACTTGTGGAAAGGAAGGGGAATTTTTAAAAGAAGTTATATGTTTGGTAAATTCAGTTACTTATGCAAAACTTTTAAATGTCTGAAGCACTCTGTAATTACAAGTTATCGCTGTAGTCATTCTGCTGTTATCTATGTGCTTTTTTAATTCTGTATTTAGGGCAAAACTTCCCTCTTTCACCTTCCCTTCTCATCCCCCCTCCTCTCTGCTCCCCTTTTTTGATGGAATAAGACCTATGATAGATTAGAAATGAAACACTCTGTAGCATCAGTACAACCATGAGCATGAAAGATTATGGCTTACTAAAATCTGAACTGTTGCATAAAATGAATGGATAAATATTTTTAGGCCAATCTTTGAAACCTAACCTGACCAATTCACATGTATGATTCTGTATTCAGTTTCCTAAGTTTAACTTTAAGGTAACTATCTATGTTGATCCTGAATAGCTTAATGTCCTGGTTTCAGCTAGGACAGAGTTAATTTTCTTCCTAGTAGCTGGTATAGTGCTGTGTTTTGGATTTAGTAGGAAAATAATGTTGATAACACACTGATGATTTTAGTTGTTGCTAAGTAGTGTTTATACTAAGTCAAGGATTTTTCAGCTTCTCATGGCCAGCCAGCAAGAAGGCTGGAGGGGCACAAGAAGTTGGGAGGGGACACAGCCAGGACAGCTGACCCCAACTGGCCAAAGAGCTATTCCATACCACATGATGTCATGCGCAGTGTATAAACTGGGGGGAGCTGGCTAGGAGGGGCAGACTGCTGCTCGGGAACTAACTGGGCATCGGTCAGCAAGTGGTGAGCAATTGCATTGTGCATCACTTGCTTTGTATATTCCAATTCTTTTAGTATTATTATTGTCATATTATTATTATTATTTTCTTCCTTACTGTCCTATTAAACTGTCTTCATCTCAACTCATGAATTTTACTTTTTTTTTCCGATTCTCTCCCCCATCCCACTGGGTGGGGGGAGTGAGTGAGCAGCTGCATGGTGCTTAGCTGGCAGCTGGCGTTAAACCATGACACTTACATCAGAATTTGGCCATCTGAATTTGTATAATCTTTATATAAGTTAGTGGAAGATGATTGGAGCTACAGCGATGAAATCTGCTGTTTACTATTATTTTTTCTTTGATTTGATGACCTTCAGAGAATACTACAAGATTTGATTATCATTAATAAGTAAGGAAAGTAGTTGGAGATGATAGGAAGAAACAGGCTGTAGCTTGCTTTACTGGTTCAGACTCCCTTCTGTGTTCCTTTGTGCTTGGAGGGATTTTTGTACATATTTATAATTAATTGTTCAGTATGTCATGTACTAGATGATAAGCATTTCTATAAGAAGACACACAAAATAAAATAAATACCAGGTTAATAGTTGGGCCCCAACTAAGCTAGATGGGAAAGTCACCTAAATGGAAGATTTACCCTACTGTATATTTTTCTGAACATCAAGCAACAACAGCTTATATTTTTTTAGATACGTTACACTGAATGTTTAAATGTGATTTTTTGTGATAATTAACTACTTTGGGTACTTATCAGCAATGACAGTTCATCAGCTAATCCTTTAAGGTACTTAATTGGTGTCAGGATAAAAACAGCAATGCTTAGACCGACCTTTATTTTAACTAAAAACTGTTTCCATGAGCTTTATACTGTGCAGTTACATATGTTACAGCATGAGGCGTTCTGATGCATTTAATGCATTAGAACTTGATGTAGTTCAGAATTGCTTGGGCATAATGCACATATGTTCTTTCAAAACTTTTCCCAGGAGAAAATAACAATTAAAAAATGAACTAAAATTTAAAGAATATGTGCATAATTTCACTTTTTATTAAAAAAAAATCATACTGAAGTGTTTAAAATAGAGGGATTCTTATAATTTTGGATTAAAATTCCAATATTTGATTTGTTGATGTCTAAAAATCCAGCATTCTTTCAAGAAAAATGTGAAATTGAGTCACCTCCTTTGGCAGTGGTGTGCCCACAATTTTTTACTGCAGCTTTGTTAATTCTTGATTTTACTGTTCAGTTTATAGCCAGAACTTTTTAAAATCAGCTACTCTCTCCCTTTTAGAAGATCTCTATAAGTGAAAGCAATTTGCCTACTTTGCTTTTTTCCCCATAAAACTAGCAAATGGTAATGTAAGTAGACACCTACCACCAGAAATAGAAAACAGAAAAAAGGGCATTCAGCTCCAAAAAATGCTACAAAAATAATAATATATATATAAAATTAAAATCAGTAAATGCTTACCTCTGTACTGTTTCCATTCATTTAGACTTTTACTTTTCTTTATGACTGCATCATGCACTGTATTTAAATTGTAAGAGCACTGTGATATGCACATGTTACCCAACTACATGTCTTTTACTTTTCGGACAGCATATCCTTTACTATCAGAATGACGTGATACCTGGATAGAATAAGAAGGCGACTCAAAAGGAGTAAAAAACTAAAAAGTGATGAAGGATAAAAAGAGGATTCATTTTAAGAAAGTTGTCAATACTGCCTCACTATTGATCTAGGACATCTAATCACAGATCATTAAGTTAGTAAAACACCTCAGGGTCACCCTTGTCTTATTCTTTATCCACCTACAATTTCCTTTTGTATTAAGGAATTTAAAAGGGACATATGACAGGCTAATAGAGCAAGGCAACAGATAACTGGGTTAATCGGAGCAGAAGGCCTGAGAAGCTAAAGAGCTTTTTAGAGGTATGAGGTATTAGCAGGTGACTGACAGCAAGCCAGGCCTTTTCTTAAAGTTTGGAGATTCATACAGGACCAGTATGCTTAGACTGCCTTTTCCAGATGTGTTTGCTAGTTTGAGTGGATTTGATGCTGAGTATGAATCATACTTTTCTTTAACAAATATGAGAGACCTTACTTGACAGAAATCTTTAGTGAAGCAGCAGTTAAGTTGGACAACAAGAGAAAGTGCTGAGGTTTCCAAAAGACTGTAGATACAGTCCTCTTTTCTTGGAGTCTATTTTCAACTTTCCAGAAAAATGCTGTGACACAGAAATTCTATTGCAGATAAGAAGTGGAATTTTTCTAATTTGCTATACAGATGGTGATAACACAAGCTCTCCAGAATGTTATTATATGCTGTTTAAGATGATCTGTGTTCTCTAAGAAAATATGGATTTCACCCAACTATACTAGAAAATAATCAGATAAATCCTGATATCACACAAAAATGTCCCAGAAAAATGTCTATGACACGTTAAATAGGCCAAAAAGCGTAAAGAATGCTCAGATTATTTGTGTCTGCTCTGGAAAGTGGTTTTCTATTTATCATTTGACTAATTTTACTAAGCTGTATACTTGCACCCAAAGTCTAACTTGCAAAGATATGTTTTGTTCTCTCCTTGTCAAAGACATTACAGTAACCTGAATATTTCATATTCAGTAAAGAATATTAATTTTCTAAGATGATACAGTTGACATTTTATATTTTTCTGGAGTTTTAAACTCTTTTCCTCTAAGAACTGACTGAACCAGTGCCATTTCTGCTGAAACACTGAGGCAGGGAAGGGGAAAAATCAAAGTTAAACTTTTTAAGTCCCTTATCCAAAAGGACATGTAGAGCTTTTTGTTAAGCGCCAAAAAGAGCGTCATATATTTCCTAGGTTTCTGGGTTGTTTGATGACCAATATACAGCATTTCAAGATAACACAGATTTTCCCTTAAAGAAGACCACCTTCTTGTAGGAAATGGGGTGAGTCAGGGCTCACCTATAGCCTGTTCCACCTCAGAAACTGTTAAGTTTGAGTAAAACTTTCAATCATAAAATATTAAAATCATGAAGTGTAAGGGTGACATAAGCCTATCTGGTGTGAGAATAAGGTGTAGATCAAGTGGTCTATGATAGTTTTGTGTTTCAATGAAGAGATTAGTTCACAGGCAATTTGAGACTCTTACAGGCTGGTTAACTGCTGCAAAGAAAACACAAGAAAGTCCTGTAGAAATAGATTTCTGTTGCTATCAATATTGTTGTGGGGATGACAATTACACTGTGTTCATCAACATAGGCCTTAAGGTCTAGAGGACACAGTGAGCTGGAGTGGGATAGAAATACTAAACAAAGGCTCCTCATCTGTCTCAGCTTTCACTTGAGTGAGCACCAGTTATAATGTAGAAGGTAATAAAATAAGTTAAAATTTAAACATAAAGCATAAACAAAACATAAGCAAAAGGTTGTACCAGAAACAAACAGCATTTACTGAGACAATTTCAAAGTGCTGGCATTCTATTTTAAACTAACAAGGCCAGGCCAGATTCAGTGCATTAAGAGCTTGTACAAACATGGAAGTAGCTGTGCTAAACTGGAACATGGGATATGGTTTCTGGATTTCTGTCAGCTGGGCCTAGAAATGAAGTAACCCAAGTCTTTATTAAATGTATGAAATCTCTGAAGCTTGTTTGGTAGGATGAGGTAAGATTCCATTCTTTGGCAGGATGCTCAAGTCATTAGGTTTCATCATCAGGCACAACAACTAGAACAGGATACTGGTGTAGGACTCAAGAACCTGAAGTAGTATTGGAGAAAGAAGCAAAGACAGAATGTGTTAGGAGCTAAAAGAGGAATGTAAAAAGAAACTAAGAGCTGAGGCAAGTTATGAAATTGCTTCTTTCAGTGCTATGTCAATGAATGGTGATGTGCACATGGACCCCCAACCCGCACCTGGCTATAAAATTTCTCACTATGAAATATTAAATGTGATGGTTTAAGTACCGATACAGGAAATCTTCTTGAATAAACTCTGAAGTGAAATCACTTAAGCCATTCTTTACCCAGTTGGAGGAACAGAAACATGGATAGATTTGTTTCTGATGAATGACTGTGATCTCACGAGTTGCACAATTGTCAAGTGAGGAGACTGAAAATGTTGCTTCACGGATTATTTATGTTTATTTTTTGCAAAAAATGATGTGATTCCTAGGATAGCAAAGACATAATAAAGAAAAAGCTACTTTGTTGTTGTTGTTGTTGTTGTTGTTGTTGTAACTGAAACTAGTTCTTGTAAAACTCCACCAATAAAAATTATGAACAATTTGCTTTTCTAAAGTTTTTCCCAGTATAACATCTAGTTATTGGTATATAGCTGACTGTAGTTACAATAAAGCTATCTAAATTTCCAAAGTTTTTACTACACTTATTTCCTATAATACTGCATATGCAGTAACCTTTTGCTGGTCTTGCAATGTGACCTGACTTGTGAATTACTATTCATACAATATGAGACTGTTTGTATGATCCTTTTCTCTCAAAAATGTAATCTCATTAGTGGTTGAGGCAAATTTCAGGTACAGTATTAGTCCCAAAAGTATGCTTTCTGATAGCTTGTTTTCAGATAATATGGTATCTAATTGATTTAGAGGATTCCATCATGTTTAAGAGCAACCTCTTTGCCAAGGTCTTCTAAATGATGTATTTTTAATTCACTAATTCTTTGTTTGCAAAACTCTTGCACTGGCATATAAGATATTTTGAGTTTTTTAATTATTTATTTTAGATCACTTGAAGTAGTTTAATACTTCAGCCCTTCTTGTAGATTAAGATCTAAATATTAACATCAGCTCATTTCAAGGTATTCATCACTGTATGAATGATATGAACACTATCAGTCCAATAAATATTCTTAATCTTTTTTTTTTTCTTTTAAAACTTGATGGACCATTGGAGCAAAGCTGATAAAGCATGAGGTGAGAAGAATCAAAGCAGATAACGTTAATTTTGAATGTGTTATTTGCTTCCATGTGCATATTTCTTTATACTATTCTTAAAAATGGTATGATTTTAAGCTCTTATCATGGCAATCAAAGCCTTTCTGTGAACAAATTAGTATGATGATAAAAATTTAAAGAACCATTAGCCATCTGAAAAGGTTATACTGATAAAATAGGTAAAATGAAATATCAAATATTGGCTACAATGAAACCTAAAGTTAATAGAACAAAAATGTTCAGTAGAGGTACATCAACTAAGGTGTAGAAATTGATGGAACTAAATCAGTTTACTCTAATAATCAGGTTGTCCTTATATAACTATGAATGGAATTAAATGTATACATTCCAATAAGAAATCTGATGTTAATCTTTTTGTGTTAATTTTTGAAACATATCTTTTCAAAAGCAGTTTGTCTCCAATGTTTCCTTCTAACCAAAGTTATCTTAAAGGCAATGATTTCTATCATTGATGTAAATACTTGGTTAGGCCAAAACTGAGCACTTCTGGAAAGTCTTGCCCTAACATTAACATATTAAATTACCATACAAATGTGTGTATTGTAGGATAAAAGCAATTTTATATTGCAATTGCAATTGGATGTTTTTGTTTGCTCTCATGTTGCTATCTCTTAAGTACTCGATATACAACTAACATTAGTTAAATATTTATGGTTCTTTCT
Organism: Gymnogyps californianus; assembly: GCF_018139145.2. Lineage (NCBI taxonomy): Eukaryota > Metazoa > Chordata > Aves > Accipitriformes > Cathartidae > Gymnogyps > Gymnogyps californianus. Next base: position 22,645,210 of record NC_059474.1, on the reverse strand, counting down.
AATCTATTGTGTTTTAAGAATGCATCTACTGAATATAAAAATGACATTTTCTTAAAAGGTAGATGTTTCATTAAATGCTAAAACTTTTTTTTTTCCTCTTATAAGCATATTTAAATCTTGAATCTATTAAACATTTTCTTGAAATTGTCTATGGAAGACACAGAACAAATAAAGACTAATCAAGCTGTCATATTTATTAAATGTTTGACAGTGGTTGCTGAGTGCCTAAATTTTAATTAACTGCACATGTTTTGAAAGCTTTGCTATGGTTTTTTTTCTTACTCAAGAGCTATTCTTCTGCAATAGAGTAGGTTGTTTGTAATATCTAATTGAGAAATACAGAATTCAAGCTGTGTGTAGGTGATACATGAATTTTTCACCCCCGCTGACAACCACATTGGCTTCCGTGTAATTCTTTAAACTGATTGAATCAAACTCATGCTGTTTATGCTTTTAATTGATTGAATTAAAACATCATTTTAAACACTTAATCATTCCATTAGGCAGGATTGTGTTTGCCTATTCTATGCTCAATCCAGCACAAAATAAGCACAGATTTCTTATCCACAAGGGATGAGAAAACTGGTTCCTCAGTCTCTCAGTCTCTCTGGTTTGGTAGCCTCATGTAAGCACCTTGCAAAGGAGCTCTCCTCTCCTTTCTTGCAAAGGAGACTGAAGAGGTGCTCTAGGAGAAGTGTATCTGTCAAAGACTATGAAGACTATTTTTTTTTTTTTTTTTTGGAAAACTGGGTGTGACCGTTGACCTATGAATTCAGAATGAACTGGCTAATAAGACTTATACACTGCTGCTTCCTAAACGGACCCATAACATGAAGTTCCATTCCTTTGGGTTTCCCTGTGGAAGCTTTCAGAAGAGTGCTGTCAGCCTGGAAGACATAATGTTTTCACAATATGTCATCTTTACATTTTTTCTTTACCTAACAGAGTAAGAAGTACATACAGTCACATTCTTACATCAAGAATTCTTTGAGCATGCTGACTATTAAGTCCTGAAGCCTACAAACCTTGGTAGCACCTATAAATTTTTTAAAAAAGGTAACAACATGAGATGTCTAAACCACCATTTGAAAGCTGTTGAGAAAGAAAGTTCTCTGACGAATTTCAATTACCTTCACAACTCCTGACTAGAATTCATAGTAAAGTAGGATTTTTCAGCCTATATTTACTGAGTAGATTTACTATTAGTAATACATTTACCAACAATGGAGAAAAAGTAGACTGTTCTCTCTCTTCTTCCATTATATTTTCACTCTTACTATTTGCTGTCTTCCAACTTAACTGCCTTTATCTGTGGCTCCTTCACAAAGCTGAGTTTTTGCCATCGTTGTTGTATTTTAGCAAATAACCTGATTACGATTTTATAATGCTGCTTTTTGCATCTTTCTATATATTATATTATCCATAAATCTCTTCATGTCTCTAAAGTGGTTCCATAAACATATGTTAAAATACTGACTACGTAGATGGAGATAAAGATCTTTCGATAAGTTGCAGAGATATATGACAAAAATAATTTTGTGGGAGGCAATATGAATGTGCCACATGCATGGTTCACCCATATACCTTCCCTTAATCCCTCATCATTGCTGCTTATTTCAAACTTCTCAGAAGCTTAAAATATTATCCATGCACAAATAAGACTATTTAATATAAAATTCTTCTGGTTTTTCTCCAAATATGGATACTATTTGTCTGAATGAAATTTTTATTGACTTAGGAGAAGGAATATTCTGTTCTGAGATGGTAAGGAACTTTGAATATATCCTTGATCTAAAGAGTCACTGTCTCATGAGTTCTATGCTTGATACCTCTCAATGATATCAAATGTGCGTACTTACAATGTTGTTATATTTATTTCTAATTTCACTCCTGAAATCACAACCTGAGCTGTCAGGCTCAAGCTGTGTTCTCTTTGTATCTGTCATCACTGCTAATAAGGATTTGCATGCCAAATTAGGCCCTTGGTTACAGATGAAATTCCATTACTTTCAAATTATGTCCTCAGTGATAACTATGTAATTTCATAACCTTCATTTTGGCGGTACACCTGTAACTAAATAGATTTTAAGCCTGATCCAAAGGTTATTGAAAACAATGAGTGTCTTTATACCGACTTCAATTAGCTTTAAATAAGGCCTTTACTTAACAAATTTGTTAATGAATTCCAAGAAGGATTAATACCCCTCTCATTCTGTCTTAGCTATGTTGGCTAGTAACAACAATCAAAAGTATTACTGATTCTTTTTTAAGAAGGCAAATTTTAAACAACTATCTGAATATATACATGAAAATAACAGTGTCTTATAAATTTACCCTTAAGAGCAATGGAGTAGAGAGGTACACAGATCAGTCACTATTTTGCAAAAATCACTGGTTTTGAGTAATCAGAGTGTGTAGCAAAGTTGTACTTTAGGTTTCAATAAGACTTCTTCAGTGTAGGAATGGATGTCTTTAACACTAAAAAGAGAATAAAATTTCATTAGCACATATTTTTGAAAGAAAAAAAATTGAGAAAATTATCCATCTGATAAATATAGAATGTACATGAATGTTTGAAAACAACTCTAAAATACTTATTTATTACGGTGCACTAAGGTGAATCTTAAACTGAAAGTGGTTTTTGGTATGAGCACTTGTAACACTCTGCAATAGGAACATGCTTTCTGGAAATACAGACAAGAGTAATATAAATTTTAAAGTGCTCTTAAGTTGGTTAGTAGCCTACATATACATAAAATGCTTTGGAATACTTCAGCGTATTCTTAATTTGGATTTTATCTGACTTTCGATAAACACATGTCCTTTATATAAAAAGAAGTTGGCTTTATATTTTTGTAAAGCTTAAGGTCAGGAGGAAAAAAAACCCTCTATGAACTGCTTTTATTCTAAAAAAATACTGTTGCTATGACTACTTGAGTAGCTTTTAAGGTGATGTCCTTTTTATTTAATGTATTTTTAGAACTTTAGTTACCCTAACAACAGGATACACTTAAAACAGCAACTTCTAATAAGTTAGTACTTGTTTGCAAAGAAAATCTCTTGTCTTTCTTTCCTAATGAAGAACTTCTAGTCATTAAATGATGGAAAGGATGAAAGAAACAAAGCTTCAAAAACATGTTTCACATACTTATGTCCCCATAGCAGGTTTAGTCCAAGCAGCAGCAGGTAATTTATATTGATAATTTCACTGGATTTTTACTATGAGCAGATCAGATGATCAAGATGGAAGAGTATGACAAATATTTTTGGCTGTCATGCCATAGTGACTTGTTATTGTATTTCAGTAGATAAATATTTTTAAAATAGGCTGTATTTCCTATGTAACCTGCCTTGCTTCAGTTAATAATAAGGAGCAATACATTGCCAGGCTCCATTCCTATAAGAAAAAATGTTTACTTTTTCTTACTCAAACCAATGTCTTTAGAAGACATGAATAACATAGAGTGCTAGAACAAGCATCCATCTCACTCACCATCTATGGTCAATAGCACATTTCGATGGAAGAATATAAGACCTGGCTTGGTCATTTTTTTCTGCTACACTTTTCCACTTTACAGTGGTATGTAGCACAGGTACTCTGCTGAGCAGAAATGGTAGCTCTTATTTTGATGAATTTTGCATCCTTTTTAAATTTTTTATATTTTTTTTATTTACTCCAGTGGTTTTTTTAGCATTTTGGTGAAGAGCTGTGAAGATTCTCCACTCGCTCTGAGAAGAAGTTATTCCTTATCTTTGTTCTGAATTTACCACCTGCTCCTTTCAGCTTATGAGCTCTAACAGTTACATTGGAAGACCCAGTGAATGGCTGTTCTCTATTCGCTTTCTCCATACCAGTCTTGCTTTTAAAAACCTCTATCATGTTTGTCTTCAGTTATCTCTTCCAGGCTGAAGAGTATTATTCTAGGAAATATATGCTGAACGTATGGACTGTTAGATGGATTTAAGACTGGGTAGACTGTCATCTTCAAAGGGTGATGGTTAATGGCTTGATGTCTGGTGGCTGATAAGTGGAGAATCCCTGGAGTCAATATTGGTCAACAGAAGCTTTATGAAGCTTATCATGAATAACAGTATACATGAATAACAAGTGTTAATTATGTGCAGCATGGCAAGCTGCTTACAGATGAAATAGCAATAGAAAATTTTTTACTTTTCAGAAACACTTCCCAGTGGACAAAATTTTATGAATAAAGTGTTCCAGGCAAAAAATACCACAATCTTCTAAATGCTCTTTTATCAATCTGCTCCCTTTAAGTGGGATCCCCTTGTTAATCTTTGCTTGGACTAGTTTCAGGATGAACTCTTTAAAGATTTCAGGTTAGAGTAATATGCCCCAAAACATTCCACAATCCACAGCATCTGCAGGGAGAATTAGGTCATTTTGATGAACATTCCGTTGAAAATTGATAACCTCCAGAAGTGTCATCCAACTAATATTTCTATGATTCCATAATTTCACTGCCATCATTATGGAGGCTGTTCCAGATGTTTTGTCATATGTCACCTTCTCTGAAACTTTTCTAGCTGTACTATTCCTTTTCTGCTATATCTATATTCTTTTTTTTCTTGTGAAATTTTAAATTAACTCCAAGTGTGCTATTAACTTTAGGTAATTAAATACTCAGTTTAGAAATAATGAAGCAGTACCTATCAACTTTAGTATATCTTATATTAGATCCTTAAGTTACACACGTAAAGAAGCTATTATTCATCCATATAATTTGTTCTGTATTTCCTAAATTTACATTTTGCATTGACTTAAAGAATAATATTGCATACTTTTTTTCTGCCTGTGTATATTCTGAGGATGAGATATTAAATCAGATACCATTATATGTTGCATTATTTCTTGGACTACAAACTCACTGAACCTTGACTGAAAAATTAATTTATTCATCATTTGGAAGGACAGCCGTCAAAAATAACCAACTGAACAAAAATACCCCAGACAGTTAGGAGGCTTGAGTACAGGTTTCCTCTCAAGTCCACAAATGACTCTTCTAACATGATACTTAAGCACATATCCCATTTTAAGCATATAGAAAATTTCATCAACTTGAGTGCCTAAGATTCATGCCAAAGCAATATGGTAGTTTCTTTAGAACCCATGAAACAATCCAGAGGTCATTCTTAAAGCTGCTGATTGAGAGGGCATATAGGGCAATATTGACTATTGTTATTACTAGTGTAATGCTAGTATCCCAAGCTGATGTTTGGAGTAATCTGTGAAATTTAAGGAGGTGTGATGTTTGTCCTGACAATTTTAAAATTTGTGTATGAGCTGAGACATAACTGGAGCTAATGCTACTAATGCACGTTAATGAAGAAAGTTGATTAAGGGGAAAAAAATATCCTTTTTGGCTTTAATTAACTGTTGGTTTTGTTAACTTTTAGTGTATTTTTTTGAAATATCATGTGCAGTTATCAAATGCATCAATTTAGTTACCTGACTTTTTAGTGTTAATCTTTCTTAATATTTTAATCTATCTTAATGTATATATGAACAAATGATCAAATATCAGTAAGTAATTATTGTGGTTTAAAACCATCTGGTAGCTAAGCACCACGCAGCCGCTTGCTCACTGCTCCCCGCCCCCTGGTGGGATGGGGAGGAGAATCAGAAGGAAAAGGTAAAACCTCGTGGGTTGAGATAAGGACAGTTTAATAGGACAACACAAGGAGAGAAGAAATAATAATAACAATAATACTAATAAAAGAATGTATAAGGCGAGTGTTGCACAATGCAATTGCTTACCACCCAGAACACTATGCTCAGCCCCTTCCTGAGCCACAATCCCTTCTCGCCCCGGCCTGCTCCCCCATGAGCATGTCAGATGGAATTGAATATCCCCTTGGCTAGTTCAAGTCAGCTGTCCTGGCTGTGCCCCCTCCCAGCTTCTTGTGGAAATTAACTCTAGCCCAGCCGAACCCAGGACATTATCCAGCCCTTATTCTATACCATCTACATCATGCCCAGATCCTACACTTCCCAATTAATCACCACCACTTTCCCTGTCTTTGAGAGAGAGATAGAGATACACACACAGATATCATTCCCTTAGCCTATGGGCCATCCCTCTAACATGTCCGTTGAGTTAATTTAATCCATGACTTCGGGGCTCCATCTGTTGTAAGAGTCTTTCAGGGCAGGAGAGATGGTGTGTGGTGTTGGATTGTTGCATGCTGCATCTGGAGCTTGCGGCTGGTGTATTTGGTGTGGCCCATGTCCATGATCTGTGGGTTGAAGATGTTGATCTTTAGGAAGTTGCTGGGCTCCAGTTGCTGAAGCTAGTTCAAGTTGCATCACTGCTGCACGTCGCTGTTTCATCAAAGTCCATCCTTCATTGATTTGGGTGAGTCTTATTGTAATACCATTGATACGGCATATAGCAACTGTAGTAGTGATGACATACAGTGGGGCCTCTTCAGCACGCGTCACCTCCTCCTCTGGTGATATTCCAAAATCTTTGCCTTCTGGCCAGTCCATGATCAATTCCAAAATTCCTGGGTGACTGGGGTTGCCTATGCGAGCCCAGTGTGTGATCAGTGTGACCCACTTACTCCACGTAGCATCAGTTGCATGATGTGTAGAGGGGACCCTCCCTTTGAACATCCAGCCCAGCACCAGCAGTCAGGGTGCTAAGAGGAGTTGTGCTTCAGTACCAACCACTCCCGAGGCAGCTCAAACTCCTTCATATGCTGCCAATATCTCTTTTTCAGTTGGAGTACAGCAGGCCTCGGATCCTTTGTATCCCTGACTCCAAAACCTGAGGGGTTAGCCTTGGGTCTCCCCTGGTGCTTTCTGCCAGAGACTCCAGGTAGGGCCATGCTCCCTGGCCGTGGGGTAGAGCACATTTTTAACATCTTGTTCTGCCTGGACTGGCCCGAGGGCTACTGCATGAACTATTTCCTGTTTTAATTTCTTGAAAGGCTTGTCATTGCTCAGGGCCCCATTTAAAACCGTTCTTCTTCCGAGTCACTTGATAGAGGGGGCTTACAATCAGACTGTAATTTGGAATATGCATCCTCCAAAAACCCACAACGCCTAAGAAAGCTTGTGTTTCCTTTTTTGCTAGTCAGTGGAGACATAGCTGCTATTTTGTTGATCACATCTATAGGGACCTGATGACACCCATCTTGCCATGTTATTCCTAAAAACTGGATCTCCGGTGTAGGTCCCTTCACCTTACTTTGTTTTATGGCAAAACCGGCTTTCAGAAGGATTTGGATTATTTTCTTCCCTTTCTCAAAAACAACTTCTGCTGTGTTGCCCCCTACGATGATGCCATCAATGTATTACAGGTGTTCTGGAGCTTCACCCTGTTCCAGTGCAGTCTGGATCAGTCCATGGCAAATGGTGGGGCTGTGTTTCCACCCCTGGGGCAGTCAATTCCAGGTGTGCTGGACGCCCCTCCAAGTGAAAGCAAACTGTGGCCGACACTCTGCTGCCAAAGGGATTGAGAAAAATGCATTAGCAACATCAATTGTGGTGTACCACTTGGCTGCCTTTGACTCCAGTTCATATTGAAGTTCTAGCATGTCTGGTACAGCAGCACTCAGCGGCAGTGTGACTTCATTCAGGCCACGATAGTCTACTGTTAGTCTCCACTCTCAGTTAGATTTTCGCACTGGACATATGGAACTGTTAAAGAGTGAGTGAGTCCCGCTGATCACCCCTTGGCTCTCCAGTCAATGAATCAGCTTATGGATGGGAATCAGGGAGTCTCGGTTTGTGCGATATTGCCACTGGTGCACTGTTGTGGTAGCAATTGGCACCTGTTGTTCTTCGACCCTTAGCAAGCCCACAACAGAAGGGTCCTCTGAGAGACCAGGCAAGGCAGACAGCTGTTTAATTTCCTCCATCACCAAGGCAGCTATACCGAAGGCCCACCAGTACCCTTTTGGGTCCTTGAGATACCCTCTCTTGAGGTAGTCTATGCCAAGGATGCAGAGGGCCTCTGGGCCAGTCACAATGGGGTGTTTATGCCACTCATTCCCAGTTAGACTTATTTCAGCTTCCAATACAGTTAGCTGTTGGGATCCCCCTGTCACTCCAGAAATACAGACGGGTTCTGCCCCTTTACAGCTTGATGGCACTAGGGTACATTGTGCACTGGTGTCCACCAGAGCCTTATACTCCTGTGGGTCTGATGTGCCAGGCCATTGAATCCACACAGTCCAATAAACTCAGTTGTCCCTTTCCTCCACCTGCCTGGAGTCAGGGCCCCTCTAATCCTGGTCATAGTATTTTTTGCTCACTTCTTGTAAAAATGACTTAGAAGTCCCTTCAAGAGCATCAGAAGTGAGATCAGCCCTTCTACTCTGTCTGGGGAACTGCCTGCTAGAAACTGGAGCAGCATTTTTCCAGGAAGAACCCCCTTTTGTGATTGTTTTTCCTTGCAACTCATGTACCTGTGCCTCTAGGGTTGAGGTAGATTTTCCATCCCACTTCCTCATGTCCTTTACATGGTCACGCAGGTAAAACCACAGGGTACCCCGTGGTGTGTACCTTCTATATCCTCTCTCTTGAGCAGAGGAATGCTTACTCCTAATAGCCGAGATACGGGCCTGTACAGGTGGGGAGTAGGACATATCCTCTTTGAATTGCTGGAACTCCCAGGACAGTTTCTCCACAGCTGAGACACAGGCCCGTAGGGAGGAAGAGACACTTTCTTCGTATTGCCGGAGTTGACCAGCCACTTCATCCACCGTTTGTCCCTCGCCTTCTGTCCAGGACGTTACTGCCAATGAGCTGGCATACAATGGTGGTGCACTTCGCAGAAACTTCTGCCACATGGGTCATGTGCATTGGACTTCATCTGGATCTGTGGGTAACTGCTCATTATTTGGATCATTATAAACCACCTCCAGCACAGCTAAATCCCTCAGGTACTGGATACCTCTCCATGGTGGTCCACTTGCCTGGGTGACATTAAACATCTTCCTTGAAGGGGTACCTTTCCTTCACGCCTGACAGAAGTCGCCTCCAGAGGCTGAGGGCTTGTGTCTTTTTTCCACTTGCCTTGTCAATGCCTCCTTCCCTGGACAGGGATCTCGGCTGCTTGGCTTCCCTACCCTCTAATTCCAAGCTACTGGCCTCCCCATTATCCCAGCATTGGAGCAGCCAGGTAACAATGTGCTCACCTGGATGGCGGCTTGTATTGGGTCTAGCTGCGATGGAGTTAATTTTCCCCATAGCAGCCCTCATAGTGCTGTGCTCTGTATTGGTAGCTAGAAAGGTGTTGATAACACACCAGTGTTTTGGCTACTGCTGAGCAGTGCTCGCAGACATCAAAGCTGTCTCTCCAACATTGCCCCCTCACCAGCAGGCTGGGCATGGGCAGGATCTTGGGAGGGGACATAGCCAGGACAGCTGACCCAACCTGACAAAGGGATATTCCATACCATATGACCTCTGCTCAGCAGTAAAAGCTAGGAGAAGGAGGAGGAAGTGGGGGCATTCATTATTTATGTTTGTCTTCCAGAGCAACCGCTACGCGTACTGAATCCCTGCTTCCTGGGAAGTGGCCGAACATCGCCTGCTGATGGGAAGTAGAGAATAAAATCTTTTGGTTTTCTTTGCTTTTGTGCGTGACCTTTGTTTTTGCTTTATTAAACTGTCCTTATCTCAACCCATGAGCCTTTTGTTGTATTTTCTCTCCCCTGTCCAGTTGAGGAGGGGGAGTGACAGAGCGGCTTTGGTGGGCACCTGGCATCCAGCCAGGGTCAACCCACCACACGGCTGTAATCCTTTCCCATATCTCGTAGCTCACTCAGCGATAGGGATCAGGTGGTTATCCCTGGTTCTGCATCCTCCTCCTGTTCTCATGATGACCCTGGTTCACTTTCTTCCCTCACTAAGCGAACTGATTTTTTTATGCATTCCTTCTTCTGTATAGGGGCGACTGATACCGGCACAGGTTGGTTCTCTGGTTCAGCTGCAGTGCCTGTCACTGGGGTTGAGCAGCCACAGTGCCTGTCACCGGGGTTGAGGTAGCTGCAGTGCTTGTCACGAGGGTTGGAATAGCCACAGTGCCTGTCGGTCTGTTTTCCCTCCCTTCCCCCTGAGGGTGCTGCATAATATCGAGCAGTGTTTGGTAGATACTGGCCAGGGCCCAGCACAGTGCAGTAAGTTGTGCCTCTTTGCAATAGCCACAGCATTTTCCTTTTAAATATTCTATCACTTCGTCAGGGTCCTGTAATTGTTCAAGAGTGAAGTTCCAGACCTTTGGAGGTGAGAAGTTCTCTAGATACCTGCCCATATTCTCCCACAAGCCATGCCACCCATGACTATCCAGCCTTGGGGCAGGTCTCTGGGTGGTATTCTTAAACAATTTTTGTGTAACCCTAAACAAGACCTGAGACACATTCAGGAGACATAGCAATAAGAGCAAGCTGGCTTGAACATCCCAAGGATACTCAAAATTCTCAAAAGCTGTTGTAATTAGCCTGAAGGAGAAAGGGGAGGTGAAAGAGCCAGAGAAATTATCCCACCTGTCTTCCCCATAGATTGGGTGCAATTACTAATAAATTCCAAGAGAAGGCACCCAAGGTATGGGCATGACAACAATGCCGCACACAAATACCAGCTTAACCTCATGACCAGTGATGTAATGATATCATAAGTCGACATTACCCCGCACAGCAAAATGATAGTCCTGATCCCTCTCCCAGAGGTGATAAACACCACCGCAGGAAATACATAGTGCATATAAGAACTTACATAACACCATCATGTAAACAAATGAACCAACATTGTGACCAGCAACTATTTAACTAATATAAGAAATGTGTATAACAAATTTGTTTTTACACACTCTGGTCAGATGTGTCATTATCTCAACCTTTCGCGCCCCATGTTGGGCACCAAAAAGGACTGTTGTGATTTAAGCCCAGCCGACACGTAAGCACCACGCGGCTGCTCGCTCACTCTTCCCCCCTCCCCAGTAGGATGGGGAAGAGAATCAGAAGAAAAAGGTAAAACTTCGTGGGCTGAGATCAGGACAGTTTAGTAGGACAACACAAGGAGAGAAGAAATAATAATAACAATAATACTAATAAAAGAATGCATAAAGTGAGTGATGCACAATGTAATTGCTCACTACCTGGAACCTGATACTCAGCCCCTTCCTGAGCTGCGATCCCTCCTCCCCCTGGCCAGCTTCCCCAGTTACATACTGAGCATGACATCATATGGTATCGAATATTCCCTTGGCTAGTTCAGGTCAGCTGTCCTGGCTGTGCCCCCTCCCAGCTTCTTGTGAAAATTAACTCTATCGCAGCTGAACCCAGGACAGTAATATTTGTTATTGAAGACTTAATTAATTTTCCACTAGCTCATTTTAACAGTCACTAACCTAATGGAAAAAAAGCAACATTAAATATCTCAAAGGGTGACATTTTTCATGTATTTCTGTGTGATTCACTTTGCTAAAAATGTTGAAGGAATGTGGGTTGATGTCCCGGCCTGGCCTTGGCACATCCCTGTCCCCATGGAGGTGCCCAGTGCCCCAGGGCTGGGGCTGTCTCTGGCTGTCCCCAGCCTGCCCTGCTTCCTGGCTGCGGTCTTGGGTTTCTCTGACTGGTGAGTCCCTCTCCTGCCACCCCCATGGGGAGCCCCTGCAGCTCCTTGTCCCCAGGGGGGCAGTCAGCCCCCACTGTGCCTTAACGATATTCTATTTTAAAGAAGTTTTTGTATAAATCATAACTATGTTATATTTGTTAGTTTTCCCATGGCAATGAACTGTAGTCATATGTGCACTATATGTAAGTGAATAACTGTCTGAATATAGGAGCTGCTGACAGGTCATTTACAGAATGCTGTCAGTCTGGTAGGACCCTGGAAACTAATGTAAAGAAGCTGCGGTAAGGTACTTTGAAACTTCACAATTTGTTTTCTGAAAATTAAGTAACTAGAAAACCAATTTACCACTTGATCACAAAACCCTAAATTCTTAATTTCTCATGCAATTAGCCAAATCAAGAGTTTTGACACATCAATAAACACAGTATCAGTAGAATTTCCATGATCATAGTAAAATAGCTTACCACAAAATATTCGTCAAATTTAATAAAGTACATCATGCTGAATAACCAAGCCAGAAAAATGAAGCCTTACCAATCACTCTGTTTCCATTTGTGGACAGGTGGAAAGGATGGATATATACAAGAAGAAGACCTAAGCAAAAATCAGCTGCAATGCCTGAAAACAGGTATGTTCTCATAGAAGGAAGAAAAAGAAAAAGAAATAACAAATAGAAACACAGATACAGTTGTAGTGATTTGTAAAAAATATATCATTGGGACATGACAAATTTAAATATAGAGATGCTTTCAATATCACTGAAAGTACAAGCGTTCACAGACATTGCAGTCTTAAAGGAACATTAAATGTGACAAAACAAGGGAATCCTAAAAGAAATAGTGACAAACTGGAAAATTTACTTTTTGAAAACTAAGTGCAAAGTAGGGCAAAGAAGTGGGACACTGAACAAACTAACATATTAAAAATGAAACTGTATATGTCCATAAATCAATATTTTGAGCTAACTTACGGTATACTGAGGCTGTGTGTTATTTAAATTGAACAGTTCCTGTGAATATTCTCAGGCAATGGAATGTGATAATCTATAGTAGTAAACTGTTAGAACGTGGCTTGATTTTGTCATATGCCAACTAGTCTTTTCCCCAATAATTACTGGACGGAGTTCAACACATAGGGAGATCCAGGAGTTATTCTCAGCAGGCAGTCTGAATGAAGCCATTCTGTTTTGGGAGCTGAGAGAGCTTGTGAGCATATGATGAGATTCTTCCTTGTCACCTGTCCTCAGTGCCAGAGAATGTTTTCAAAACGTTTAATGTACTACTGGAGCTAAGCTGTAATGTTATTGTGTGGATCACCAACTATATACAATAAAGAAGGCCTCCTCACACTGAGTAACCATATCTCTGACAAGATGTGAAGACAGCTTAAAAGTTAGAGAAAGATTTACAAACAAATGTTAATAGTATGTAGATGCAAAATGCTTTAAATTAAAAATTTCAGATTCATGTGTTCCAGTCTGTTCTCCATTATCTTCTTGACAGGTAAAAAAGAAAGAGCTTAATACATAGTCAAATAACAGATGGCTAAGGCATTACTTTAAAGAGAGAGGGAACTCCTAGACAGTTTGAACTAATGGTTTGCAAACATTTTGAAAGAAAAAGTGCTTTTTTTCACGAAAATGAAAATGATCATCATGAATCATCAATGGAGGGAGCTAACACACGCAAATACAAAAGCAAGAAACCTTAACTTTGGTGCTTCCATTGTCTAATTTAATATGTTGAATCTTTGCTTCTAATGCTGTCTTTTCTTTCTGCCTTTATAGGTGTCTAATTTTACTATGCATTTACATTCAACTTTGTATCCTTCTTGTCCTCAAGCTTAGTTTCTATTCCTCTTTTTTTTCCTTACCAAAAATAAATTTGCCAGAATTGCAGATAATGAATAGTGAAGAACTAGATGACACAACATATTAAGATATTTTTCAGATACTTTTTACAAAATCTTCACAAATAGCTATTTGTGAAGTTAAATTATTGCTAAATAATTTAATGTAAAAGACAAGTGTTATCATAAATCAAAAACTGACTAAAATAAAGCAAAACAAAACATGAGAATAATTATTTTGTTCTCAATGGGAAGATGATGACTGTGGCTTAGAGCAAGAACAAGTGTTATGTAGTGTGGTATTCACTGATAATCTGGAAATGGTGGAAGCAGTGATACTGGAAAACCAAATAATTTAAAATGGTGATTGAGAAGAGATCCCACTGAGGAGTTCCAAGGAGACCTAATAGAAATTAATGAATAAGAACCATAGAGAAAAATCAAAGCTAATAGAGGAAAAGTAATGCAAAGGGAATTATTTGAATACTCGTGCACAGGATCAATAATTTAGTTGTATCAGCTCAGGATATGGATGTTGGCGTTATACTGAACATGTCAAGTACAATAGCTAAGATTATAGCAAAAAAAAACTCTAAGTGAAAAACTAAATCGAAGAATAATATGGAAAAGTTGTACGCTCATATGCTCTCATCTGCAATACATGTCCATTTTTGGCCCCTTCCTAAGCAAGTTTTAGAAGACCTTCAGTGTTAAGGTATAACAATGATTAAAACTGAAAAAGCTGTTCATTTCAAGAAACTGAAAAGATTGTCAGTGTGACCCACTGGTTTACTTAGAGTGAACCAAGATGATTTGTAGGGAAAATACGTAGGCTGTACTATCTGGTCCTTTTTCCATATCTTTCACATTATCCTTTTCTCTCTTTCCTCCTCATTATATTGACATTACTAATGCACTTTCATATTTGCCAGAAAGAGTATGGAGTTGGTGAGAGTTTTCTAAACACTCATGATCAAATTTTATATCAGGCTGCACAAAATGCCCTCTTTTGGCCTGTAGAATGTAAGGAGAATATTAACTTTATTTAAGAATAAAGTTTTTGAGAGATGATGCACAAGGTTATATAAACAGAGAATATGCAGAAGCAGATGGAAGTATTTTATCTGAAAATCTAATTCTACCTCCTTTCCTTGTAATGAACATTGATTAAAAAGAATAACAATCAGCAGTGAAAGCCCCCAAAAGTGGAAAAAAAGGCTAGATACATGTGTAAACATTTTATATATGTAATCTATATTAAATGCATGTAGATACATGAATGTATTTAGTCATTGTCAACATGACTATAGCTAAACATTTATATATAAGTGCTTGTGTATACATATGAACTCAAAGATAAGTGTGGGACTCAGAAACGCATGGTAATATCATTAAATGCAGCAGGTCTAACAGGAAATTTTATTCTCCTATATTTCTATAGCCAGTTCTTTAATTACATAATCTAGTTGTATTTATCTGACATAGTTTAGCTAAGAATGTCATTAATGATACCAAATTTAATATTTTGCCAAATTGCAGATGGATTAGATCTAATATGTTTCCTTTCACTAAAATAAAAGCAATATTGTTAAAAAAAGAAATGTTTCTAGCATCATCTACTTTTTGTAAACTCATTCTGTATTTCATTCGATTTCACCTCGAGACATATATTTAGCATCTTTCATTATTTTGACTTTAGTAACACTGCTTAGCCTGGTCTTCTTCAATATATTCACAACCATTTCTTTCAGCATAATTTTTTTCCACTGAGCTATTGGCTGATGACATTTATATGTTTATTTGCTAAACCCTTACACATCTGTGGAATTTTTCATCACTAAGCTATGGCCCATATTCTGTTGTGATTTAAACTTAAAGTCCATGATCTAGAATGATTCTGAGGAATAAATGATGGTTTAGCCCTAATTATCATCCAGTTTTATTTCTGCAAAGTATCAGATGTAGCTGTCTATTATCAGCAAATATTAATTTCCATTCCAGTCAAACGGACTGGTTGTTCAATTTTGCCATAATCTCTCTGGTGTCTCTAGCGTGAACTTTTGCTGGAGCCCCTGTGATACTGGCAGCTTTTACACTTTTCTACAGCTTCCCCTAACCAGGGTTTTTAAAATTTTTTTCTTCCTATTCTATGTCAGAATATCAATTTCCTTTCCTGCTGTTAACATTTTCCTATTTATAAGTGTCATTTCTGTATTTGATATCTCATTCCCAATTCCATTGTCTGTGGTACTACTATTTTCTCTCTGTGAAGCACGAAAGTATACATTTCACAGAACTCAACTTTGGATTGAGTATGGCCACGTTTGAGTCGTCACTTCCTACCTTTCCACAGGCTATCCTCATCTTATCTTCCTTACAGGTTGTAATCTTTCATCTTTCCTAGTCTGCTGCTGAATTTATGATTTTGCTTTGCTCAGAGATAGACACTCTACCCTTGGTCAAGTAAATTAATGTTTATCTTTTCCCTTCATGTTACTATTCTGTATGCCCAAATCGTTTTTTATCTGAAATGCCACACACATATTTAGAGCATAAATGTCTTTTCTTGTTTTGGATGGTACCTGACTTTTATTTTGTATACCTGTAGTTTCAGGAGATGCCACTTATTTCTTTATGCTATGAAACTCAGTATTTAATGAATTTATATTTTCTATGCTTCCATATTTACTATTAACCATCATAATAATTAATGTTATACATGTTCTTTGTGCGGCACTTTCAGACAAATGAAGAAAAATTTTCTTGCCCAAATAACAAAATATATTGCTGCCTCCTTTATTCTGCCTACTAACGACCTTCCAATTTAGTATAATTCCAAATACCACCTAATTTAGAATTATAATCCCAATGTGGTCAGATAACTGTATGCAGACAAGGTGCAACTGCAGTTTTTGAAATAGGTACGTGAAAAATCAAAGATTTTAAAATAAGAAGAGGAGAAAGAGACTAAGGAGGCACAGGAATATGACTAAATTAATTTGGCAGATTATGATTTTTCTTTTGGTAGGTTACATGTGATTCACAGCCATCATGCACTTTAAAGTACATTTTTTATTTGGAATGTTTCTAAGTGCTGCTGGCACCTGATAAAAACCTTCCCATTCCTCTTACGAAGAGGGAATTGACAAAGAAAAAAAAGAGGAGAAAGGAAATTAATGGAACAGAGCATAAGAAAAAATGATCAGAGTATTAAGATGTAAGCTCTGGAGTGTAAGAGGGGAAGGGAGATGAAAATATGAGAATGACTGATATTTTCCAAAGTGAACGTACATCACGTGGATTAAAGAGGGATCTTCTGAGTTTAGGACTCTAGGAAGACTGCTGTCTAAACCTTTGAAATGGGAGGATCCTCAGGATTTATGAAAATAAACAAATACGTCAATATACATAAACTAGAGGAGATAATATTAAAATAATTCTAAAAATTATTGGTATTCAAAAATTATGATGTTATCAAGCTTGCCATGCATATTAGACATACATACACCAAGAAGAAATACATAGTCAGTTTATAAGTATATTTCTTACTAAATATTCCCAAGAGAAAGGAGAATCATTGAGAGATTTCTTTGTAGGAAAAACTATTTGTATGTTTTATTTCCAGCTGAGAAAAAACCAAACATATCCCATGGTCACTAATTTAATCTTCACTGCAGGTACTGAGAAACATCAACAGTCACTTCAAAGAGATTTTGTATGCATCATATTTTGTTTTCCAGTAGGCAAATAAAAATTCTGGTCTCAGTAAGACCAGCTTCACTGCTGCTTAACACCAGGGTGGCCTTCTCAAAATATGTCAGTAAAAAGATTTACAGATGTCCTGTGGTCCATTAAGCAGGTGTTAGATACAGAGATGCATTGCTATCCTGCAGGGCTGCAGAGTCACTAACGTCTTTGTACTGATCAGTCATTTAGCACAGATAGCTATCAGCATGCTATCTCATATAAGAGTTATTGCAGGGGAGCAATAGAACAGAAAGTTATCTGCAGTAGAAGTGATTTTGCTCATGTAATAATTAAGGACAAGGTTTACATGAGCCTGCATTGTCTCAAGGGTTCTAAAAAATGGTCATTGGGTTGCCAGCAGCTATAAGAACTGAAACAATTTGCAGAAGATGGGTAGTATGCTCATCTTCTTCTAAAATAAGGATCCCTGTCGCAGTTAAAATGAGAAATAATAATTTGTCCAAGTCAAGAGACTCAAAGACACATTTATGTGCTGTTGGCTTTACCACATTAATGGTGTGTTTAAATCTAAATGTGCAATTTAACACTTATCAATCTACTGGATTTGAAATGCAGTTGTATGAAATATTAAACTTATGCAAAATAGGCATTTGTCATTAAAAAAATTATTATAATCAGTTGTGCAAGCCTCTGATAGCAACTTAAAGTCTTAAGAAAAAAGACTTAGGAATGATTCACATACAGAAGATGCCTTTTCCCTTGAAATACCTTCCTAACTTCTGGCAACCAGAGGTTTAGCAGTTTTCAGAGCTGAGTATTTTCATCAGGTCCTTCTGATTTCATAGGTCTTGATGAAACTCTCTTCCATAAATGTGTTTTCTACTGGAGGCCCCCACAGTATCCTAAACTCCATGATGCAATTAGCTGGCATGTGAAAAAGTATTTCTTATTGTTTCATTTTAACCCACTGTTTGATTGTTACATTGATTGCTGCCTACTTCTTGAGTTAAGAGGAGTAACAGGTAGACTTTTCCTATTCAGCTTTTTCATATCCTGTATGGTATTTTTAGACTTCTATTACAGATTATTTTGACTATATCTTTTCCAGATTGACACGCATGGTCTATTTAGTATCCCCTACTATGGCATTATTTTCCTTTTTTCACTTCCATTTCAGGGAATCCCAGAAATCGATTTCCACTTCAGTGATCACTTTGTTACTGTTTTCTGTATCTTTTCTAGTTCATTTGGAAATGGGGAGACTAGACTTGAACACAATATTGAAGATCCAGGTGCATCAAAGATTAATATAATGGTATAATTATGTTGGATTTTGCTTCCAATTCCTTTCTAACGTTCTAGTACCACTTTCAGCTGTCACTGACAATTCCAGAACACAATCAAAAGTCTTTCTAAGGTTTGTTTCCTGACTTTTAATGACTGATTTAAGACGCATCACTATGCATGCATAATTAGAGTTGCTTTTCTAAATATGCTTTATGTTGTTTTTATCAATGCTGAATTTCCCCTGCTATTCCATTATCCAATTGCTTTTTAAAGCCAGCATTACACTGGTTAACTTGAATAATTTGGTAGCAGCATCAAACTTTGTCAATCATTTTCCCATTTCTTTTGTGAGATCATAATATCTTCGCATCAGGGTCCATAGCACAGATGTATGCTGCTGATCTTATTCCATTAGAAAAACTAATTGCTTATTCCTATCTTTGTTTCTTACCTTCAAAATATATTAACCATGAAAAGGCCATGCCTCTTGTCTTTTGTTTCTATCAAAGTCTTTGGTGAAGGGCAGTGTCCAAAAATTTTTTTGAAATCCATGTGCGCAACTGCAGCATCATCATGTTCACCTGAATGCTCTTTGACAATTTCAAAGAACTCTGAAGAGTTTGTGATGCATTATTTCCTTTATTTCCTGTATTAACGCTACCTCAGTATATGGTACACATCTATGGGATGCACCTACATTAGTATTTTAGTTCAGACAAGGATGTACTTTTCAGATCCATCTCCCATTTATCCCTAATTAAGGTCACAGAATTATTAAAATGGGAAGGGACTTGAGGAGGTCGCTGATCCGACCTCCTGCTCAAAGCAGGTTTAGCTATGAGATAGGACCAGGTTTCTCAGCACTTGATCCAGTCTGATCTTGAAAACCTTCAAGGATGGAGACATCATCATGTCTTTGGGCAACCTCTTCCAGTTCTTGATGGTGAAAAAGTTTCCCTTAACTTCAGGTGGAGCCTCTCCTGTTTCAATTAATGCCTATGGTCTCTAATTCACCTGTCATGCATGACTGTGAAAAGCCTGAATCCATCTTCTTGAAATACTCTGCATAGGTATTGGAAGGCCCCTTGAAGCGGAAGAGGTAAATGGTTGCTCTCTCTTCATGTGCAGATCTGGACATTTGATCAGAGAAGGTAATTAAATTGGTCAGGCATGGTTTATCCCTGGTTGATCCATACTGACTGTTTCCAAGAACCTTTTCTCTTTCATGAGTCTTTCCTTGCAAATCGAAGCTTGGGCTCCTGGTGTTGTAGGGTTTTTGTGAAGACCTGAATACCCTGCAGGTCTGTTAATCTTGCCTGAAGGGATGGAGTCTGCCCACCTTCTCCTGTAGCTTCTTCACCTGGTGACTCAGTCCTGCAGCCAGAGCACACCTACCACAGGTAAGGATACTGCTGCCCCCAGCCCCAGAAAGAGTTACCAGGCACTGGACAGCAGTATCTTCCCTCAGGATTTCTGCCTGGGTCAAAGCCTTTGATGCACTAGGGACAGCTGCTCCAGCCCATGTTAGAGACTGTCATCATGTGCACTCTTCACTGGGTAAAAAACTGGCTGGATGGAGAGGCCCAAAGAGTGGTGGTGAATGGAGTTAAATCCAGTTGGTGGCCGGTCACAAGTGGTGTTCCCCAGGGCTCAGTATTGGGGCCAGTTCTGTTTAATATCTTTATCAATGATCTGGATGAGGGGACTGAGTGCATCCTCAGTAAATTTGCAGACGACACCAAGTTGGGTGGGAGTCTTGATCTGCTTGAGGGTAGAAAGCCGCTACAGAGGGATCTGGACAGGCTGGATCAATAGGCGAAGGCCAGTGGTAAGAGATTCAACAAGGCTAAGTGCCACGTCCTGCACCTGGGTCATAACAACCTCATGCAATGCTACAGGCTTGGGGAAGAGTGGCTGGAAAGGTGCCCAGTGGAAAAGGACCTGGGGGTGTTGGCTGACAGCTGGCTGAATGTGAGCCAGCAGTGTGCCCAGGTGGCCAAGAAGGCCAATAGCATCCTGGCTTGTATCAGAAATAGTGTGGCCAGCAGGACTAGGGAAGTGATTGTTCCCCTGTACTCAGCACTGGTGAGGCTGCACCTCAAATACTGTGTTCAGTTTTGGGCCCCTCACTACAAGAAAGACATTGAGGTGCTGGAGCACGTCCAAAGAAGAGCAACAAAGCTGCAGAAGGGTCTAGAGCAAAAGTCTTATGAGGAGTGGCTGAGGGAACTGGGGTTGTTTAGCCTGGAGAAAAGGAGGCTCAGGGGAGACCTTATCACTCGCTACAACTACCTGAAAGGAGGTTGTAGCGAGGTGGGTGTCGGTCTCTTTTCCCAGGTAACAAGTGATAGGATGAGAGGAAATGGCCTCAAGTCGTGCCAGGGGAGGTTCAGATTGGATATTAGCAAAAATTTCTTCACCTAAAGGGTTGTCAAGCATTGGAACAGGCTGCCCAGGGAAGTGGTTGAGTCACCATCCCTGGAGGTATTTAAAAGATGTGTAGACGTGGTGCTTAGGGACATGGTTTAGCAGTGGACTTGGTAGTGTTAGGTTTACGGTTGGACTCGATGATCTTAAAGGTCTTTTCCAACCTAAATTATTCTATGATTCTATCATCATCACCAAACACATCATCACTTCAGCAGGATTCTGGGCCCATTTGTGCCCTGCTGTGACAACTGCCACTGTGTTAGCTGATCAGAAGCTGTTCTCTGGTATCTGCTTTGATTCATACCTTAAAATATTCTTGGAGGACATGAACTGGATTCCTTTTGGATAAACAAAACCATAAACCTTACTCTAGCATGCTCCTAATGCACTACAAATGCTAACAGATGTTCTATTCATGGGACCAGACTAGAGTTAGTCCAAAGTAAAAACCTTCAAAACACTTAAAATGTTGATTCAGGTATACAGGATGAACTGCTTACTCTACAGATCCACTTCTATTGTGCTGCACAGTTCGCTTTTATAAATGTAGTGTAAGTGCCTAGGGAATGTACCATTCATTATATACTCCATAATTTACCTGGCAGAAAAATAACACTTATGAATCTGTGGTTCTCTAGATCACCTTTAAGCACCTTTTTAAAAATTGCAATTGTATTGGCCACCTTCTGTCCTCCCAATACTAAGGCTAATTCAAGCAATACATTATATACCAGTTATTAGTTCAGCAGTTCTGTGTGTGAGTTCGTTTAGAGCTCCTGGATGAAAACCATCTGATCTTTGCAATGTACTGTTCTTTGCTTTTGCTAATCTGCTTTAAATTCTCTTCTACGGACTCATTGGTTTCAGAAAATTCCTCAGATGTTTCTGTTGTAAAAAGTCCCTGATATCAGTGTATCGTGTCCCCTCAGTGGTGGTCACTGAGACAAAGAATTATATTTCTCCTGTGGGATGGCTTTGTCTTTTCGGAGTGATCCTTCTACATCTTTGTTATCTGTCAGCCTCATTGACTCTCTGGAAGGTGATCCTGCTACTGATGGGATTGAAAAGTTTTTACTATTGTTTTTTATGTCCTTACCGTGTTGCTCTTCAAAGTAATTTTTTGGCTTGTCTTTTTGTGGTTTGTCACATAAAAGAATGTATGTTTCTTTCTATTTCTTTTATTTGGGTACAATCTCCAGGTTTTGAAATATATCCTTTTTATTTTGAGTCCTTAACTACTGAAACACAGTGTGACTTTTTGGTTTTGTTTCTATGTCATTTTAGAGACTTTTCTAGAGAAGTAGTATATGCTTACTTTGAGTTTTAAATATTACAACTTGAAATGATTGCTATGCTGCATGTAAACTTTCTACCCTGTCAGTGGATCTGTTTATTTTCTTTTTACAAGTTTTCTCATTTTTATGTAGCTTTACTTTATGAAGTTCTGTTACTGGAATGGACTTTTTGTAGCTTTTGGCTTTTCATTTGTATAAAATGGTCAGTTTGGACATTTTGTGATCACTGTTGTAGATTGTTTTTTCAATAGTTACATCAAGTGCCAGATACAGTTCAGTACTGAAACAGAAACAAATTCAGTTGTTTCTCAGACTAGTTGCTCCAAGTGAGATCACTTATAGCATGCAAACAATTTCCTCTCTGCATTACCTCCTGCAAATTTAATATCCAGAAACTGTCCAACCTGTATGTGGGTACTACTACTGCTTTTTTTCTGCCTTTGTGGTTTCTCTAATCTCCTATAAAATGTCTCTGTCACTGTCACCATTCTGGTATAATACTATTGACAGCTGCCCCAGGAAAGTTCTCTTCCTATAAAGGGGCTAAACTTAAATCCTCAAGTACTGTGTGTTAACACTTTAAATAAGTTAATGTCTATTATCATACTTCCTTAACATTTTGTTCCACTTCATCTACAGCAATTGGTTTTCTCCTTTATATATTATTTATTGAGATTTTCTTAGCTTCTGTCAATAATCTACAGTTCCAAATTTTCAATTCCTTTAATATCTCCCTTTAAATCAAGTTATTCTGGGTATCTTTCATAGTTTTAGTCTTGCTTAGAAGAACTTACATGGTCAGTCTTGAATTAAAACTGTTTTGAAATTTTTGACATTTGACTGAGGTTTATTTTTAGTCCTAGCACCAGCAACACTAGAACATGTCCTTCTATACTGCTTTTCCTAAACACGTGAAATTATGTTTCTTCATGAAATAAGAATGAAGGAATATTTAAAAAGGATCATGTTACCATCTGAATGTAAGGAATGGATACTTGAAATAAAAGAATCTCCTCCACTGATAATTACAGTCAACTTAGCTAAACTATGGAGTGAAACACTGAAAATGTTCTTTAAAGTTCTAGATGAAAGTATGGATCACTTGATGTCAATGTGAAGAATGTCTCCCCCATTTAATTTTAATTTATCATGTTTTCTCTTTTGTTTTTTCTCTTCACTCTTGGAAAGCAATTAATTGATCAAAACCAGATTTTTTTAACCAATCTTTTATTTCACTTTTTATTATATTTAAATGTAGGAATGTCAAGCTGCTATCTTTCATGCAGAAAAAAAAAAAATTGCTTTTATGTTACTACTGTCAAAAAGTATCTATGATTAGCCTGTTGTTGAAATAATGATGAAAAACCTGCCTATTAATCTTAGAGAAAAAAAGTTAAAACTGGTGTTGTTAAGAAATAAATTATTTGTTCTTTTTACACTTTAAAGGTGGGTGCTTTGCTGGGAATAGAACAGCTAACACCTCTTAGGAGGTTAATAAATTTTATTTTTAAATATTATACAATTTACCATTTAAAGTTATGTTTTCTGTATTGCTAAAATGGACAACAATTTATCAACTTAAAATGTTTACAGGATTTGGAGAAATTAGTGTAATTTTTTATTTTAATTCTACAAATATTGATTGTAATACTAGACCTTGAACAGAACAGTATAGCACTCCCTTCAAATTTTTTTATTTTTATTTTTTTAAAGGAACAGATGTTAGCAATTCTCTTGTCAAAATAATGATGTTAGTTGTGAGTTTCCTGGAAAAGCATTTTAAAAGCTTTTGATAGGTTGATATGAGACGTGTATTCCTTAGAGCCAAATGAAAAGAAGCAGGCTATCTGATGAATTTCATGAGAAGCAATTCTTGACAGTGGCCCTTGAGCAGAAGCTGCTGAAGAGTTTGCTTTTTAAAGAAGCTGGCAGAGAATGGACTTGAAGCTAGGTTTTGAACATGTAAGGGAGGAGAAACAGTGATCAAGAAGAGAAATGGGAAACTTTAAAGAAAATAATACAGAAGGCACAATGGTAGAATGACACCACAGGAAAGTCCATTGAGATTCAATTTTTTGCAGTAGAGCAGTGAACTTTGACAACTCTAAAACTGACGTGGCATATATAAACATATATGCAAGACATCAAATCACAAATATTTAAAATCATTTTACCCTAAAAATACAGCAATTATCAGCTAAATAAAGTTTACTGTACAGATAGACAAGACCGATGAATATAACGGAGGTTAAAGGAAAGTCTGGACTGCCCCCTCCAAATAATTGAAATAGTAGGTTTTAGGGAAAGAGTAGACTCATTGTTTGCTACCTTTAAAACTCAATCCTACAAAGACCTATGAAATATGTCCTGTACTATTTATAGAGCCACACAGTCTAGGAAGAAAATCCTGTATTTATAAAAGGTGGACTGAAGAGTTTGTCAAATCTTTACTATGGCCCTATGATTTTATTAAGAATCTGTATTCAACTGAAATGACAGAAAACAAGTAATTTTTATTATTATTGGAATCAAGTGACATCATATGCCAAATGATAAGAGTAATAGCAGAGAAGACATGCTTTCTTCAAACACTGAAATATCACATCAGTAAGAATATTCTCTAGTCCTGCTGCAGGCTGAATTTTAATGGATGCCCATGATATGCTGAGAGCTGTAAATATTTGTTCTTTATTTAAAGCATTATTTCTACCCCCATCTGTTGTAAGTGGCATTTTATAGGAACGAGTTCTTGAAAGAGGCAGTTTTACTGCTTATAGTGTGATGCAAACAGTATCACATTGCGCTCCAAATAAAATAGAGTTAAAAGATGTAAATATTTGCTTACATTTGTGCACAGCTGTCCAGTTTCCAGATACTGTTACAGTAACCCTTCAACATGCTTATGATATAAATGACTATTATGTCATTTGTATGCATGCCATTTTATAAAAGCTTTGACCTCATCTGGAGCAAACCAATAATTTATTAAGAATTATTATGTATTGACCAATATTCTTTCATTTAAGCAGTTCCCTGGAAAATAATGCATTAATTAACCAGATTGCATTTTTTTCCTCTCAGCTTTAAAGAAAGCATTTAGGCTCAACCCTTACTCAGCAAAGCACACATTATTTCATAAGTGTGCTGAGTGCATGTGTGTCTACTCATCCCCATTAAGTAGAGCACCGTCATTCACAACCTATTCACCACAGCCATTAATCATGTGTATGCAGACTATGCATTAGAACATGGCTTTTGCAGATTTGCTCTGAGTGGACTTTTTTTTTTCTTTTCTTTATTTTGAGGGTGGAGAAGGTGACGTTGATACAATTTTATTGTTCTGTGGATAGTCTTTTTAATATCTACTTCCTCATGTCTTGAAATGATGCATTCTCACAAATTTACCTGGTTTTTTTTGTCTCTCAAATTTCGTTCTGCCTGCTTTCAGAGGAATCAAATGTTATTAGAGAGAATTGAAGAAATAATAGATTTTTTTTGGTTTTAGGTTCCCTAAAACCAAAGAGGAAAATGGTGAGAGGAGGGAAAAGCTTACACTGAATCAAAACTGTTTTTCCAAGTTTTTCTCAGTCAGATGGGGATAAAATAAAACCTTTGTTCAGTATGGAACACAATGTCTCGTTTCTTGTGTCATTTAAATTTTTAAAATTGTTTTTAAAGTAAATTAGATTAATATTTAAATTAAAATACCACTTTAAAGTAGTTTATTTTGAAAATATTCTAATAAAATAATTGAGCATTTCCCAAGTGAAATATTTTAATTACACTTCACTCGTTATTTACCAATATTTACCAAATTTTTTTTCAGCTAAAGTAATGCATTATATTTGATCCTAATTCACAAAATAAAATTAACCTAGTCAATCTCAAATTTCCAGTGAATTTACTTTCCTCTTAGCTTTGCTTCTGAGGCTTATTGCTCTGCACCCCACATAATTCAGAAAACAGGACTTTAAAATGGACTGTTATATTTAAGAAACAATTTCTAACTATTTACCACATCAGACTACCCTGAAATTGTAAAATGATGGCGATGGTGCCAGCAAAAATAGTTTGTCTGATTTTTTCTGAAGATTAGAAATTAATCACAGTCCCTTACAATCAGGCAACCAACCAACTGTAGGAAGAAATGTTTCTGAGGCTGTGCTCAATGATATTAACATTTATGTGAGGTCCCTATCTTTTTTCTTTGAGCTGTCTGTACCTGTGTACACCCCTCTACTGGACCACTGGTGATTTTTCTTTATATAAGATAGAACAGCTTAACAGTTTCTGTGATATCTGTCAAGTTAAATAGGTCAGAGTGTTAAAATACTGATATCTAAAGAGATAATCCACGTCCAAAGAAAATTCTGGAGATAAATTGTTTAAACTGAATGCCTGTTTCATATATATTCAGGATATATGTGTATGTACAACTACATATGCAAACAGGAATTCTTTCTCTACTGTTCTATGCATGGGTGTATGAATCTAGACATAAAATGATTCACAGACTCACAGAATGGCTGAGGTTGGAAGGGACCTCTGGAAGTCACCTGGTCCAACAGGCCTGCTCAAGCAGGGCCACCTGGAGCAGGTTACCCAGCACCATGTTCAGGCGTCTTTTGAATATCTCCAAGAGGGAAACTGTGCTGGTGCTCAGTCACCCTCACAGTAAAAAAGTGTTTCCTTACTTTCAGACTGAACCTCCTGTGTTTCAATTTGTGCCCATTGCCTCTTGTCCTGTCACGGGGCACCACTGAAAAGAGCCTGGCCCCACCTTCTTTACACCCTCCCTTCAGATATTCATATACATTGATAAGATCCCCCGCCGAGCCTTCTCTTCTCTAGGCTAAACAGTCGCAGCTCTCTCAGCCTCTCCTTATACGAGATCCTACAGTCCCTTAATCACCTTTGTGGCCCTTTGTTGGACTCTCTCCAGTATATCCATGTCTCTCTTGTACTAAGGAGCCCAAACCTGGACACAGGACTCCAGGTGTGGCCTCACCAGTGCTGACTAGAGGGGAAGGATCACTTCTCTTTACCTGCTGGCAATACTTTGTCTAATTGTCCTGCCAAAACCAGGACACTAATACAGCCCAGGATACCATTAACCACCATTTTTTCAAGGGCACATTGCTGACTCGTGTTCAGCCTGTTGCCCACCAGGACCTCCAGGTCATTTTCTGCCAAGCTACTTTCCAGCTGGGTGACCCTCAGCATATATTGGTGCATGGGGTTGTTCCTCCCCTGGGGCAGGACTTTGCACTTCTCCTTGTTAACCTTCATGAGGTTTCTGTTAGCCCACTTCT
This sequence comes from Gymnogyps californianus, assembly GCF_018139145.2. NCBI lineage: Eukaryota > Metazoa > Chordata > Aves > Accipitriformes > Cathartidae > Gymnogyps > Gymnogyps californianus. The sequence continues at coordinate 22,617,725 of NC_059474.1, read as the reverse complement.
CCAGCCTGTCAAAGTCCCTCTGGATGGCAACACGACCCTTTGGCATATCAGCCACTCCTCCCAGTTTTATGCCATCAGAAAACACTGTCCCATCATACAGATCATTAATGAAGGTGTTAATAGGATTGGAGCCAGTGTTGACCCCTGGGATACACCACTAATTACTGGCCAACAACTAGATTTTGTGCTACTGATCGCCATCCTCTGGGCCTGACCATTCAGCCACTTTTCAACCCACCTCATTGTCTGCTTATCTAGCCCATACATCAACAGTTTGTCTACAAGGATCTTACAGGAGACAGTGTCAAAGGCCTTACTGAAGTCCAGGTAGAAAACAGTCACTGCTCTCTCCTTGTCTACCAGGCCAGTCATGTCATTGTAGAAGTTTATCTAGTTGGTTTATCAAGGGACTTCCCCTTGATGAAGCCATGCTGACTACTGCTGCTGATTTTCTTGTCCTTCATGTGCCTGGAAATGGTTTCCAGGATTAGCTGCTCCATCACCTTCCCAGGGACTGAGGTGAGGCTGACCGACCTGTAGTTCCCTGGGTCCTCCTTCTTGCCCTTCTTGAAGATAGGAGTAACTTTTGCTTTCCTTCTGTCCTCGGGCACATCTCTCAATTGCCATGATCAATCAAGGATTATGGAGAGTGGCCTCACAACGACATCAGCCAGTTCCATGAGCGCTCATGGTTGCATCCCATCAGAGCCCATGGACTTACCTATATCCACTTTGCTTAAGTATTCCCTGACCTGATCCTCTTCCACCAAGGCTGTGCTTTCCTTGCTCCAGCCTTTCCCCTGATCTCCAGGGCCTGAGATTCCTGAAGACTGTTCTTACTAGTAAAGACTGAGGCAAAGAAGGCATTCGGTGCCTCAGCCTTTTCCATATCCTGTGTAACCAGGTCCCCCACCTAGTTGAGCAACGGGCCCACATTTTCCCTCGTCTTTCTTTTGTTGCCTATGTACTTATAGAAGCCCTTCTTGTTGTCTTTGACATCCCTGGCCAGATTCAACTCCATTTGGGCTTTAGCTTTCCTAACTTCATCCCTGGATGCTTGGACAATGTTTCTGTATTCCTCCCAGGTTACCCATCCTTGCTTCCACCTTCTCTATGCTTCCTTTTTGTGTTTGAGTTTGGCTAGGAGCTCTTTGTTCATCCATGCAGGCCTCCTTGCATTTTTGCCTGACTTATTTGTTGGGATGGAACTCTCTTGAGCTTGGAGGAGGTGATCCTTGAATATTAACCAGCTTTCTTGGACCCTTCTTCCCTCCAGGGACTTATTCCACAGGATTCTTCCAAGAATATCTTTGAAAAGGCCAAAGTCTGCTCTCCTGAAGACCAGGGTTGTGAGCTTGCTTTTCACCCTCCTCCCTGCCCTCGGGATCCTGACCTCCACCATCTCATGGTCACTGCAGCCAAGTCTGCCTTTGACCACATCCCCAATGAGCCCCTTGTTGCTGATAAGTATGAGGTCCAGCAGAGTACCTCTCCTCATTGACTCCGTCACTTGAAAGTTATCATCAATGCACTCCAGGAACTTCCTGGATTGCTTATGTCCTGCTGTGTTGTCCCTCCAGTAGATATTGGGGTGGTTGAAGGCCCCTATAAGGACCAGGGCCTGCAAACTTGAGGCCGCTCCCATCTGTCTGTAGAGAGCCTGATCCACTTGTTCTTCCTGGTCAGGTGGCCTGCAGCAGACACTCACTATAATGTCACCTTTAACTGTCCTCTCTTTAATCCTAACCCATAAACTCTCATTCGCCTCCTTTTCCATCCCCAAGCAGAGCTTCATGCACTCCAGCTACTCTCTCACATAAAGAGCAACTACTCCTCCTTGTCCTCCCATCCTGTCCCTCCTAAAAAGCCTGTATCCCACCACTGCAACACTCCGGTCATGGGAGCCATCCCAACACATCTCCATGATCCCAACAAGATCGTAGCCCTGCAACTGCACACAAATCTCTAACTCATTATGTTTATTCCCCATACTTAATGCACTAGTATACAGGCACTTTAGAGAAGCATGTTGAGTTTCTGGGGAGTGTTTGGGGGATTTCTCCATAATGATGCCTTGTAAGCACTTCCTTGCTTACATGCAAGTGCTGGCTGCTTAAGTCCCATTTTGTTAATTCTGCGATCCCTTCCTGTCACACAAATCCATGTCCTTTACTCAGCAATCCTGTCTGTCACTCCCTCACAGGACTGCTGGTTACTCTGTCTCATTCATAACACAACAAGGAGATTTTCAAAACATTTTTGGGAAAACCATTCTAAATTTTTTTTTAAAGTGTTTGCTCTTTTTCAGTGAATATAACATTTTTCTGGGTCTCAAGGTAGTTATCAAAACTACTGGGATTCTGATAAGTTTAAACATCTTAAAGTGAACAAGGTATCAGTCTCAGTTTCAGTTATGGGATGAGCGAAATCACAAAGTGGGAGGGCATGACTGTCCCCTTGACCCTGTCCTTTAAGATGTGAATTGCAAGGTGCAGACGCTATTCTGAATAGAAACAGGTGAAGCAGTGATGATCCTCACTTCAAATATAAAGACTTGGCACTACTGACACAGAGCACATGGAAAACTGCTGTTTGGAGGAGATTTCGTGGTTTATGAAAAAAACAGAAACTGCCAAACCTGGGTAAAAATAAAGTATGTAGGTAGCACAGAAGGACTGACAGCATGGTCTTGGTTTATGGTTTACGGTTGGAGTTGATGATCTTAAAGATCTTTTCCAACCAAAATGATTCTATGGTCAAGAATTGACAGAGAACACATAGGAGTTAGGCACTGGCAAAAAGAGGTGAGGGAATATGAATAACCACTGCTTTTCATTTGCTTTGGTATTTTGTATACTGCATATTGAGAAACTTCTGACACAATCAGAAATTTCTCTACATAGGTGTAACAACTTGAATTATTTTCTAAACATTCAAAGAAAAAAAGTATGATTCCATTTTTACTGAGATATGGCTGACACTGACTTGAATGGGACTGGCTTTTCCCCACACATTATTGTATATATATTTTTTTTAATTGAAATATCCAGTGCATTAGTATAAATTTTGTTTACTGCCGAATGAAATAAATGTGTTTAAACAAAGCTTATCATATAAGCTAAAACACAGGGGAACTTTAATTGTATAATAAGATTAATTTAATTTCAAAATGCACATATTATTTCCCATGGAAATATTTGATGACAGTTGTTCAGAAGACAACCAGGAGTGTCACAGTAGAGAGAGAAGTGACTTGAGTTAAATCTGAAGGCAGATGAGTCACATACATACCCTTCAGATTTGCCAGTGTCCAATATTCTTTGACCAGGTTCTTTCAGATATACCACACAAGGAGGGTTTAATATTTTAGTAGCAAATTTACTTATTTGAAGATATTTGATGTTACTCAGGATTTTGATTAGCAGAGTGACACAGCAATGTACTGAAATCAATACAAGCACAATATTGCGATTACAATTGGATCACAATACAAACATGATTCCCATTGCTAGTCTCTATAAGCTCACCATCACGATGCTGGGCATCCCCAGTCACCAGGAAGGAATACATGGGTTGAAGCTAGTTGAAGCCTGTTGTTCTCTTCAGAGTTCATTTTGCTGGTTGCTCACAGTGTATACTTTATGTTGGACTGAGCCAAGCCATGTATAAACATACCTGCCCCTCCCCCCGCGCTGGTCTGGCTGGCTCAAGAAGACATTCACATTTTTTGACTCAGGGAAGGCCATTTACACAACCAGTTCCCCTCAGCTGATATAGCCAGTTGATCCATTCAGCTGATACAGATAAAACAAAGGTCTCCCTCCAATCCCCTTTGAGTTGATGTAAGTTCTGTTTTCTTTACAACAGCTGTGATCACTCCTCATATTCATCCCTGAGCTTCATGAGCACATCGCCTGTGCCCATCTCCTCTGAGCCTTCTTCCATTGTTGGGGTCTGTTGACAAACAAAAAAGTGTTTTATTTTTGAAAAAAAGGCCTCTTAAATTAATAAAATGTGATGGGTTTTTTTGTTTTGTTTTGCTTGTTTTGTTTTAATGGGGTCATCTGCAAGCAAGTTATCTTTGACCCTTCACCTGAAAATCATGCGGTGAAAACTTCAAGCTGCTAAGAATATTTTTAAACAGGTTGCACATAGAAACTACAACAAAATATTGAGTCCCAAACAACCAGCCATTTCATTTAAGGAAGACATTGTCATGCTAAAGTGATTTTACCGTCTTGGGATATTGGAATATAAATAAGAACAGGCTTGTCCTAATTTAAGAATAACGCTATTTTGCTTGCATAATGCTTATCCTATAGGAATAAAAGCACTACTAGTATTGAAAGCTGTTGGAATGAGCTGCGAACCAAAAGAACCCACTCTGAAAGGAAAATAATTCATTTTAAAAGAACTTTACTGACAAAAATTTTAATAATCAATTGAATCAAAATAATGTAATAGAAACAGTGCTTGAAATCAATACATAAATGCTAAATTTTAAAAACCTAAGAGAAATATCTTCATTCTCAAAGACTTACTGATTTAAATTAATAAAAGCTCTCAGGTGGCTGGTATGTTAGGACTGATCCTTCCCAAGCTGTTATGTTGCGATGAAATGAATATCTCATTGCAAATGCAGGTGGGAACTTCATCATAAACATACAAAAGGAACAAAACTCCAGGGTAGAGCTTATCTTTTACTATATAATCATTAAAATCCAGCTCTGTGGGATGTGAAGATACTTATTTTGTCATGTTGACTTTAAGCAGACACAAGTTAACCTATAGCATAATCTTTATATTCTGTGGTTATTTAAACCAGTCTGATCTTGTTTTGTGGCTGGTTGTACACGGGCAGAGGAAAAGCTGAGGTTTTCTGGTCTTTTGCCTAATTTCATTTCCTTTGTTTCTTCTTCCTTTGACATCTTTTTTTGGCTTAATTTAAACTAAAAGCCTTAGTTTATACAGAATTATATAAAAGGCCTAGAAAGGTCTATTAGTATTACTACATACTCTATAACATTATCTGCATACTCTTTTTCCTTACTCCTTTGTATTGGAAGCAGTCTGTATTTTTACAGTGTTTAAGAAGTGTAAGAAAATTTGGAGTTCCCTGATCCTACTAAAGGTCTGTGGAACCCATTCTTGCAAGAACTGTTATACAACAGAGAAAGAACTACCAGTGCAATTCTATGATTTCTCTCAAAGACTTGCTTACACACCACCTGTCTCATGGACACGGACAGGGGCTGAATGATTTCTTTACTATTGATAATGGGTTGTATGGGTGCATGGGATTTAAGAAGTTAACAGGGGAAGCAAAACTTTGGAGACTGTAACTTTTCTTTGTTTTAGCTAAGCTGCATATAGTGCTGGAATGGACGGAAAGGGAGCAATGATAGCTTGCTTCTGATCTGCTAGTCTAGCCTTTGTTGCGAATAAGAAGCGTGCCTTAAACTTGGCTACCTGACATGGAAAAACCGGTCCAGTATTTGGAAACCTGTGGAAAATGGAGGTCCCTGAAAATTCCTACTTCAGGAAACTTTCTGTGTGAAGTATAGTTAGGACACATGCAATTCTTATTACTGGGAGGTAAAACACTTTTAGATCAATGTATGATTTTTGTATAACACATCTTTAATTAACAGATGTCAACTGTCTTTTGCCTATTGCTATTCTTTAATTAGCATTGGAAACTTCAAATAGACTTACCTCTATACTACATGACAAACATAGCTGAAAACTGATGCAGTTTATAAATCTGCAGGTTAGGATTTATAATTAAATTGCTGTGTCTGCAAAAAAAACGCGTTTCTAGTGAGTGCTAATTTAAGCAAAATGATCAAAGATGATTATTGCCAGTCTTGTATGTTTAAACTTGAACCATTTTATCAGTTACTTGTATGAAAAGAGGACCATGGAATAGAAACAAGTGATAGATGCAATTCAGACACACCTGGAAATCCTTTCACCTGTCAAAATGAAAAAGAATCAGTAGGGTAAGACAGAACATAGCAAACTTCAGACCCAGGCTGTAGCTCACTCATAGGAATATACAGAACCTAAAGAAATCACTGTGAGAGGCAAGTCAGGAATTTCCAAGTAGTATTTCTACTCCTTGCAATGTCTTCAATAGTATTTTCCATACAAATGTTACTTGTGAACATCAGTTAAACGTTCATAATACATTTTTGAAGAGAGTAAATGTCATTAATCCTGCTGAGGCTCAGTTATCACAAAGGACACAGACTCCAAAACTCAATTTGAAAAGTCACGTCTCCCAGTACGTCTTATCTAGCTATCCCTATTTGAAAGACGCAATCTCAAGTCCATCTCATGTTTGCAAAATAATGCAAATGAAAAGTGTGAAGTTCAGTCAATAATAGAAGTGGGACTAAAACTCAAGCATCATATCTCAATCCTATTGTGTATGTATCGCTGTTGTTATCATCTCTTCATTGTACATCACCTTCTCTGGGCCATAAGACTTCTATGGAATTTTAGATTAATTTCTGTACTGTTGCAGATGATTATTCTTGCTGATTTTTGTTTTTCTTTTTCTTTTTTTCTGAAAATGATTCCCAGAACTATAACTGAATCTGTCTATATAGTTTCTATTCTGACAAAGTGGTGTTGTGATGTTAGAAAACGTTCAAAGGGTCCATTTGAAGTAATTATAAAACAACTGTAGGCTGTGGCTTTTTGTAAGAAGTTGTATATAATGGCTGTTTTGTCAAATACAAAGCGGGTGCTGAGCTTTAGCTGGAGTAACATTATTGTCTGCACACAAATACAAGCATGCACAAGTAAGTTAGTTACATGGCATTTCAAAGCTAACTGACAGATTATTTTACAAAATATTAACAAAAAGATCACTGACACCAGAAGCTGGGTGTGGAAATATATGTCCTGTTATCAAGCCAGACCTTAACAGACAAAGTCAGATTTTTTTCCCCCTGTATTAGGGAGACTTAGGGAGAGCTGGATATTGTTTTATTTTGCTCCTCTTGATCTGTGCTTTTTCTTTTCTGTTTTCAAATTAAAATTGCTGATGTCTGATCATACACTATTTTTGGAGAATGCTCATTCAGATTGTTCTTTAATAGCAAAGCATAACTAACTGATTTTATTTTTAGTTGACTGCTGGTGTCAAATTAGAGTTAATGTACAATGGATTTCTGCTCTTTTTTTCTCTCTGACCAATAAAAAAAGAAATATTTATATATGAATATATATTTGTATATGTAAACTTATTTACACACAGATTTCAGGACAATGGAAACATTAGTTCAGTCCAACTGGGAATTTTCATTTTGGCTTGATAACTTTTTCATCCTTTAACAATCAAAAATCTTTATATACAAACTGAAATCTATTTTCACACTACAACTCGAAACTTTTCATTAAAATCTATACTAAATATTAAGACAACTTTCATACTGTCCCTCAGCTCTTCCCCCACCCCAGCTTTACAATATTTGACTTAAAATTTGGGAACAGATTTAATCAATAACAACAAAAAAGAAACATCTGATAAGAAGTATTGGCAAACATACAGGAAAAACTCCTGAGAAAATGCACCCAGATTTTGCTGTCAGTAAGGAGAGCTAAGGAAGCCTTCTGCACAAGATACTAAGTTTTGACATCTGCAGGATATCTCTTATCATCTCAACTGTGTGTCTTAAACATACGACCATCCTCATTTCATTTGGTGACTTTTAGTAAATTTTATGCAATTAAACTGATGCCTGCCACCATCAAATTCAAAATCAGAAAAAAGTTACATTTCATGTTTTAAAATATAAAAATAACATAAACAGCCCCCATCCCCCCCAAATAAAATTGTTAGGACTCTACAAACAGATTTCAGTAATATTTCCTAATTTTTTATCCTGAACAAGTGAAGTCAATGAAAATTTTTCACTAATTCACTGGGAGGATGATCATGCCTGGATTGAAACTGAATGCATTAAATGCTTTATTATAAGTAAAGGAGAATGCAAAACTTTTCTTTACAGTATATAATGCTGTAGAAGTAATTTCAAGTATCATGGCAAAAATTCCTTTTCTCTTCACAGTCTCAGTATAAAATGAATGTACTGTTTGACTATGGAAATAGATCGTCAGTTCCTCAAGTCTCATGCAATTACAATGTGTTCTGAAAGACTAGCTTGCTTAAGCTCCTGGAACTCTTATGCGGAAATGTTTGAGTGTAGGCTAAATGCTTAAAACTATCTAAATGACTTAAGGCTAACCCAAGTCGCATATTCAGGCATTTAGGAAGGTCAAGGTATGTAGATCTCATAAAACACTCTAAAGAACCTGTTTTTCAGAGCTACTTAAACTTGCAGAGTCTAAAATGAATGGTGGCCTCCAGTATGAACTAATTGCCTAAATTTGGATGCCTTCACGTTTTCAGAAACACATCTAAACACAGGCAAAATGATCTGATATTATGGTGTGCTTGGAGAATATCTTACATCAAAAGCATTGAATTGCACTCTATGCAGTTGAATCCAGGAGAGTAGATTAGCAACTCTGACCATTTTCATTCAATTAAAAAAAGTGCGTAACACAAAAGTCTGGTTGAAATATTCTCCAAAAAGCAGGAGATCTCATTTCACAAGATTTAAGTATATGAATCTTTCTTTTTTTTTTTTTTTTTCTTTTCCCTGGAGGAATATCCCTGTCATCAGCCTACAGATACACTCAGTCTGAATACAGATCATAGCTCACTGAAAAAACTAAGTTTAGAGATGTTTCTATACCAGAAGCCACCTGAACCAGGGCTACACCTGGGCAACACAGGCTTCAAGTCACTTAGTTCTCTCCTGAGAGTAGAGCCTAATAGCATGGTTGTTCTGTTTTAAAGAGAGTTGGAAAGGTGACCTCCTAATTTTGTACTCCAAAGTAATAATTCCTGCTAAGGAGGTGGAATAACTAGATTTAGTACTCTTCACCAAGACCACTTCTGCTTTGCTGTATGGTACCCTAAATGTCAAACATAATCTAATTTTACTGGGAATACAATAGAAAAGAGAGATCAACCTCTACTCTTTCTTTATAAAGCTTGGGCTTGTTGTAGCCAGATATGGACAAATTACAGGTTCAGAAAAAACAAGTTTACAGGTTATGGGGAGGAAAAAGGGAGCACAGCATTTGCATATTTGCTTCCAGGACTTTCAATGCACTTTGCAAATTCACTGACTAAAACTCCCAAATTATACATGCAACAGAGGTGGAACTCAAGTGCCTGCATTCCCAAATGAGTGCTGTGATGGTCAGTTGAGGGCACTCGTGATTCTTCACTTGAGTGGTCCAAGTTTAAGAACACCTTCTTCTGTCACTTCTAGAGCTTTGTTTTTTAACATTATGGAACCAATAGATGGCGGAGAAATCAAACACGTTACACTCTTCAAATAGACTGCAGCATATCAAAACTATACACAGATTCTGTAATGCAAAACAAAATACAAAATATACTTGCTTAGAACATGCAAATCATCATAGACATAATTGAAAATTTTGTTCTGTATTTTACTGTCTTCATGTATTATGCAATGATTAATGGAATACAGAATAAATGACTGTTAGGAGAAAACTATCACAATTTATACATATCTGAATAGTCTCAACACCACAACCCCCCTCTCCAATAAGTTATTGTTTCTGAGAAATATGTGGAGATTCTAGAAATAATGGGATGAATCCAAGCATGAAACATTTGTATTGAAAACTGTTTTCTGCTGAAGTCCATTAAACTACCTAATAGATTCCTTTGGGAAACTGCAAGAACCCGAGTATTTTTTTTCTTGAAATTAAAATGGCTAAAACAGTTGAAACACACCTTATGTAGCAACTCTAGCAGACTGTATGAACAATAAACTTAGTGGGACTTTCAGTTTCAACTTCTATTATTATAAAATAATTTTCTCTCAAGTAGTTAAAAGCAATGTGCAAGTATCAATAAAGTTTGTTGTGTGAGGGGAATATTGACTCATTTGTATCTAAACAGAATATATATATGTAGGCTGTTAATTCAGAAAAGGCAGGGAAAACTGGAGAAAAAGCATCAAGGAAGAGTGGGAAGAAATGTGTGTGAGTATTTTATATAACAAATGGTTGTGTTTTACCATACAGTCTATATTAATGTGTTTAACCATCCTGCTAAACCTTACAAGAATTGTTATTAGACATTTCTAGCCCAGAAGATTTTTTTCTGACCCTGGGTCCCATTTTATGGAAAAGTGGAGGATCCCACACTAGACTGATACAAGATAATTTGCACCCATATAAGCTTTCATCCTGATTTCTGCCATCTAGAGGAAGAAAAATACCTTTTTAAAATTTAAATTTTCCATTATTTTGAAAATGGAAGTATTCTTGATATCCACAGAACACTTACACTTACTGTTGAGGACCTGAGTAATTGACTCTCATTTTTGAAGTACATCTTTCAGAATAAGATGGTCCCTGAGTCAGCTTTCCCTTTTGTTTCTCAGTTCCATCATTGTGTCTGATCAAAGTAGATGACTTACACATCTGTTTCTCTGTGAAAAGATCATTCTTGCTTTAGCCTTTGAGGTACACCACCTTGACTGCTAACTTTAAAGCTAGAAATAGTGTAATTTTCCTGGTGCCTTCAAGATTTTTCTTTGAAAGCCTTGGAAAGTAACAGCATTATGTAACTGAAGAGCAGATACTTAAAAACAAAGTATGGTCTATTTTGCTAAAATCTCCACAGCAGCTGGAAATAGTTTTGAAGCAGAAATACACTTAACTGACTTACATTTGGCATTCCCTTCAGTCCCTACATAAATATGGTGTATATTGGTGTTTGAGGACCCAGTAAATGCTCATCTATTGTAAACCTTGATTCTCAATCAGTCCATGTCAGCCTCAAGAAGCTGACAGCTTCTGCCTCACTGTAGGGTCCTCCTTTTAACAGATTGCTGTCTTTTGATCTTACTTCTCTCAGTCAGAGCATGACATCCTCATTGCCAAGAACTGAGGAGTAGTGTCTTCCCAGCTTTAAACTTAGCTGTTGTTCTTGAGTGGATTTTTCTCACCAAGGCTGTTTTTCCCCCTCTTTTCTGCCTAGCTTCTCTATAATTAGGAAAAAACCTCCATTGCTATTCACTCACGCAAGGCAATGCCTCACATATAATTTTGAGAGGCATGTTACTTAAGGAAAACCAAACATATCTATCCTACACAAAGATTTGAAAAACACATTTTATTGTCTAACATGGACCTCTAAAACAGTCTAGCCTAACAAAGAAATTCAATACGTTCCACAAAGGATTTATTTTTCCCTATTAGAAATGGCATTTTACTGAAATGAAGTACTTATTGAAAATAGTGTCATAGTCCATAAAGATATATTTATATTTTGTTCTCATATTTTCTTATAGTCAAAATATCTCATGCTTTTTTTTAAGAAAGGAAGTTTTAATTTTACAATTTGTAATAGCTTTTTATTTAAAATATTTAAATTCCATATAATACCAATCTACATGTATACAAGTAGTATGATCATGTTTTAAATAAAATTTTCATAAATGCAATTATGATTTTTGTAAAAAGTGAAGAATGTGACTCATGCATAGGTTTAGCCTTAAGTACTGTCAGTAATCAAGCAAGACAAGTAGGAATCAGTATTGCATTCCCTGAAAAACAACATATGCACTAAAGTACAATAAGGTAAGATTCTTTGTTGCGGTTTGCCCAAATGTTTAGATTGCCCATATTTGCAGTAGTTGAAACATTCTCTGAAACTATTAAGCTTTTCTTCTGAAATTTGAATAACGTATCTGAGAAACAATATTTCTACATCTAAATTCCCCAAAGCTGATCTTATTTTGGGGTAGTCATTCCATCATTGCAAAATAAAAGAAATATGGGAACAGAAAAGAAAAGCCTTGTTCCACTCTCCTCTTTGAATAAAGGCCCATCCTGAGTTACCAGTTTTATGAAATTGAATCTGTAGGAGTACAGCAATACAACGTCGCCTCCCTTACAAAATTGCCATAATGACTAAGCACTAAATACAGGCAACCATGCAGCTTCACCTGATGTTTCCCTACAGGGAAAAGGTAAATTAATCCAAAACCAGATTGTTTATTTTATCATATCAGAAATATCTGGATTCAGCTGTTGTTAGGTTAATCTTAATATAATGTACTCTGGAAGACATGCATCATTTTCACTGTTAGTAGTTTACAATTTATATATTTAATCTATTTTTATTTGAAATAGTGTGCTATAGCAGCTATCCAGTGCACCAGGCAGACACTCAGGAGGATAGTTGTACCTAGATGGATTATTGGCACAGGACTGCATTTGTAAATGTGCTGGAGTACACTGTTCTCAGTTAAAGTTAGGCCATATGCCTTAATGTAGGCTTTACTGTGACTGCAAGATGAGAAATAATGTCTCCTCTGACATGCAGTTTGAGGGGTGAGAAATGATGGTAAGCAATCCAAGATAAAGCAGGCTGATACAAAAGCAGCCTGTCAACATCTAGTTAATAATCTATACAAGCAGAGAGAATTTATTCTAGATTAGCACTTTTCATCATGATGGCTTTTGGTGTTAAATTTTGAGCTTAAAGCTCATGTGAATATGTTTAATTTTTTTTTAGGAACATCTCCACAAGCATGTTTTAGTCTCTTAAGCAGGAGAAGATTTTGATGATCATTTTACTGTCCAGTCAAGGTCAACCCACCACAGTCCTTTTTGGCACCCAACGTGGGGCCTGAGGAATCTGAGATAAGGATAGTAATTGGGAGAGGCAATGGGCAAAACATGGACTGAATACAGCTAGACAGCGAAGAGCAGAATGATTGTGGGGAATTTCGGTTGTTGTGATTGTGGTGAAGGGACGACAGGTGGATCGTGTGTAAATTGTTCATTTTCATTCAGTGTTGTGATGATGTTATTTTGATTTTGCTATGGGGAATTTTTTTTGTTGATGGGAGTGAAGTTTGTGAAGTTTGTGAAGATTGTGTGATGAATGTTTATTTTAATGATAATTCTTAAATATGTGACTCACAGAGGCGAGGGGTAGAATGTATTGGGTTTGCGTGGCAAGGTTTTGGTAGCAAGGGGGGCTACAGGGGTGGCTTCTGTGAGAAACTGCTAGAAGCTTCCCCCATGTCTGACAGAGCCAATGCCAGCCGGCACCAAGACAGACCCGCCGCTGGCCAAGGCCGAGCCCATCAGCAATGGTGGTAGCACCTCTGTGATAGCATATTTAAGAAGGGGAAAAAAACCTGCTGCACAACAGCAGCTGAAGAGAGGAGTAAGAATATGTGAGAGAAACAACTCTGCAAACACCAAGGTCAGTAAGGAAGGAGGGGGAGAAGGTGCTCCAGGCGCCAGAGCAGAGATGCCCCTGCAGCCTGTGGTGAAGACCATGGTGAGGCAGGCTGTCCCCCTGCAGCCCATGGAGGTCCACAGTGGAGCAGATATCCAGCTGCAGCCCGTGGAGGATGCCACACTGAAGTAGGTGGATGTGCCTGAAGGAGGCTGTGATCCCATGGCAAGCCCATGCTGGAGCAGGCTCCTGGCAGAACCTGTGGAGCCATGGAGAGAGGAGCCCACACTGGAGCAGGTTTGCTGGCAGGACTTGTGACCCCGTGGGGGACCCATGCTGGAGCAGTCTGTTCCTGAAGGACTGCACTCCGTGGAAAGGACACATGGAAAGGACCCATGCTGGAGCAGTTTGTGAAGAGCTGCAGCCCGTGGGAAGGACTCACGCTGGAGCAGTTCGTCAAGGACTGTCTCCCATGGGATGGGCCCAATGCTGGAGCAGGGGAAGAGTGTGGGGGGAAGGAGCAGCAGAGACAACGTGTGATGAACTGACCCAAACCCCCATTCCCCATCCCCCTGCACCGCTCGGGGGGGAGGAGGTAGAGAAATCAGGAGTGAAGTTGAGCCCAGGAAGAAGGGAGGGGTGGGGGGAAGGTGTTTTAAGATTTGGTTTTACTTCTCATTACTCTGACTTTTTGATTGGCAATAAATTAAATTAATTTCCCTGAGCTGAGTCTGTTTTGCCTGTGACGGTAATTGGTGTGTGATCTCTCCCTGTCCTTATTTTGACCCACGAGACTTTCGCTATTTTTTTTTCTTCCCTGTCCAGCTGAGGAGGTGGAGTGATAGAGAGGCTTGGTTGGCACCTGGCATCCAGCCAAGGGCAAACCACCACAGTCCTTTTTGGTTAATGTAGACTAATAGCACTGTGTAAATGTTGGGGGCATTAAACATTTGTCCTTGGTGTTTGAATTCCAAACCTCATATCAAAATGTTCCGAACCCTTATTGAGGTGTTACCACAGAACAAGCAGAAAATAATGCTGATGTCTAAGCTGCAACTTGTTCCACATAGTTCCTTCCTTTCTTAAACAGAGAATTGATCTTTTAATTCTGAGGATTAAGTATCTTCTGCAATAAAATTTCAATACTTGAAAAATATTTTTAATGTGTCCATTATTATTGCTATCTGCTTCAGGTTCGTAAGCTGAAATTCCCCAATAATAAATTAAAAAAAAAAACAAACCAAAACATCAGCTGATCTTTTCTGTACGGTTAAGGTTATTTTCTTGACCAATGACATAAAGGTTGCATTCCAACTAATTTTCCAAATTTGCTTTTCAGGTGTTGTGGTGTTCTGGAGGTACTTCTACTTTTAAGGGTCTCTCTTATTAGCTAAACTTTGTGATCTAAAATATTAGAATGAATTATAATATAATGTGACAACTATTGCAAATTAATTCTCATATTCCAGGGGAATGATTTTTCTTTATTAATCTCCAAGACATTTTAGAGGCCTAGATTTGAAATAGAACTTCCAGAGTACCCTCCTGATACATAGGTCCTGAACTTAAATCCAGATATCACCAGACTGTTAAATATGTATAAATATGCTAGCTCTACCTTTTCTTGTCTTTAGATAACTACTCAGGCATAAATTAAAATGCTGAAGTTCTGAAATACAACAACTTAGCTGAGGAAAGAAATGATTACTACTGTGTTCCTGCAAAGAGCTGACAGCTCACTGAAGACTGCTGTGAAACCTCCATTTTCAGAGGTATTGAGAAAATTCAGGTGCAACCCCGGAGGTGTTCATTGGCAGCTTGCTCAATCAGGTACAAATGAATCAAGTCTTTTTTTTATTCAAGTAACCATCAATACCTAGAAAACAGAGTTCCTGTGTTCTCCAATATCTAGTAATTGTTTTGCTCTATTCTACCAATTTTTAAACTTGCTGACCAACATCCATGTTAGAAAAAAGTGGCACTTGGAGACTTTCCTGTTCCTGTTGACAGGAACTGTAAAACAAATGTATGTTGGTATAAACTGGAAAGTTATAAGATTAGAAACATGTTTCTTTCACGGACTTAAGAGAACTTCCTAGACTAATTTGCATACAATGAACAAACTAATATGCATATGTACAGGGAATAAAAACATGTTTAGGAGGGCAATTATGAGTACTTACTTAGAGTATACCCCACTCCCTTGGAGTGACTTGGAGGAAGAAATTTTAATAGTTTTTCTTTACCTGTTGTAAGGGACATTTCTCTCAGTAACAGGTGTGATCCAAAGTCATGAAACCTAACTTTATGTTCCAGCACTCTTTGTTGGCGTAGAATATCACAACCCTTTAAAAATCACTCCACCGGCGAAAAAGATGCAGGCATTCTCTACAGATTCATCTATACCTTTGGCAGGAGGAAAACTTCCAGCTTATCAGAGCTATCTCTGGAACAATCAGAGTCCAAAATCCAGCAAAACATAATTCTAGAAGCTTTGTTATCTTTTCTGCCTCATTTGCATAATCATTTTGGTAGACTGACTAATATTATAATCTGATCTTTCAGCCACATAATACATCCTTTTTTAAAAATGTCTACTCAAGTCTCTAAATCTCCATTTCAAGTAAATTTAACCTTTAATGCTAGTGCTATTGAAAATACTATTTTTGCTGAAAATCTGAAACTGAAAATACACCTTCATTTTTTAAAATACCATACATTAAGCACCAGAAAAAATTAACAATTCTTATTTTAGAATTTCTGTTGAAAAAAAATTGGATACATTTTACCAAGATGAGTTTATTACTGAAAACATAGAATCGCAGAATCATTGAGGTTGGAAGGTATCTTGAAACTTAATGATTTTATGATTCATGTTTCCATTAACAAAGCAGGATTAGTTACAAAATCAGATTGGGTTGCTCCCTGGGCTTTCTCCAGAGGGGTCTGACAACTGCAAGGATGGAGGCTGCAAAACCTCTCTGGGCAACTATATCCAACATGTAACTATTCTCATGGGGAAAACATTTATCCGTCTGGAACGACTCTCTTGTAACCTCTCCATAAGTGCTGGAGAGCTGTTGTTAGGTCCTCCCCAAACCATCTTTTCTTCAGGCTGAACAAGCCCAGTTCCCTCAGCCTCTCCTCACAGGGCAAGTGCTCCAGCCCCTGCCCAGATTGGGACCCCTCTACTGAACTCATCCTATTTTGTCAATGTTTTTCCCGTGCTGGGGGATTCAAAACTGAACACGGTATGCTAGGTGGAGTCTCATGAGTACTGGGTAAAGGCGATAATCACTCCCCTGGATCTACTGGCTATGCAAGGCTACCATTGGTTATCTCATCCCTGCCCAGTTCTTCCTTTTTTGTGACTAGCAGATCACACTGTGCATCACCATGATACTTGTACCAGGAAGATACCCCTGACACACACCAGAAATCTTCCTGATTGTTTGCATCCTGCTGTGTTGCCATTTCAGCAGATGTCAGAGCCTAAAGTCCTTCCTGAGAACTAGGGTATGTGATCCAGAGACTCCCAGTTTCAAAAACTCCTTTCACCTTCCTGCCAGCTTTCTCACCTCTGATTACTGTTTCTATCTTTAGGCATTAACTGCCTTGTTTACTGTTATCTTAGTCTCAAAATTATTTCATAAAAATACCTGAACTTCCTATTTTCATACAATTTTTAGTTCAATCAATCCTCCCTATTAAATGCAGGTAAGAGTAAACTCTTCTGTGATTAACGTTTTTACTTTGTGACCCATCTGAGTGGTCACGTAGGAATATAATGGAAAGAGATATTAATCCGTCTGTGCTTTTGTTAGACTCTCTGGGTCTAGCTTTAAAGAGACATATTTTTCTTCCCTTTTTTCTCTCTTGTGAAAGCTTCCTACTGCTCCTCCTGCTGCTGCTCATTCCCTACCTAAGTGGGAAAGAGGGTGGAAAACTCAATTGGTGTGGAGTGGCTTCCTGCCGTCCCTTTGGTTGCTCCTGTTTCTGCTGTGCAGCTCTGCTGCAAAGGGAGAACCTCAGGCCTGATCCTTCCTTGCTGACTCTCCTGTCAGTTCTCTTCAGAGACAACTCATGAAGCTTAATCAGCCAGTCACTACAGTAGGATACTATTGTAAGTTAGTTGGCTGACTACATGATTTAACAGAAAGCTGTGGATGTATTACAGTTATGGCAATGCTTGTACTGAGGTTTGCAAGCACACCTCTGGCTAAAGAAAAGTCCTTTTCCCTGAAAACAGTAAGAAAAGGTTTCCATTTCTGAACTTTCAAAACCTTGTTTCAGACAAAAGAGAAAAACGCTTCTGTCAGAATAGTAAAACACACAAATTTGGAGGGGAAGAAATATTTTTAAATGACAATTAACTGTTTAACCTAGATGGGCTTGATTTTCTAAACAAAAATGTTGGTACTTTTTACAAATTATACAGGTACTCACTAAAACCCATCCAGTAGTACCTGTACATCCATACCCACCCATGCACATACGTATACACAATAATGGTAAACGAAAAAAAAATTACTACATTGAATTAATATCTTGCTCTCCCTGTCCTAATGTGTATGCCTTTCACTTTCAAATAGTTTCTTCTTCCTGATACTGGTCTGCTTTAAACAGTATTTAAAAAGAAAAGAAAAAAAAAAAAAAAAAGCAGTATGATCCCCATGTGCACTGCAAGCTGATTAGAGAGATTTCAGCTAACCCATACTTTTATAAATATTGTCATATACTTTGACTACAAAATCTATTGCTGTTAATTCTGTATATCCACCGCTTTCAAACTTAAACATCAGGTGTTAAATGCAATATTATAGCTGGCTATATTCTTTTAACTCTAGACATTACTTGATCAAAAATAACTTGGTGAGAAATAAATTTAAAGACATGCCTTGCTGGATAAGTAGAAAGTAATCGGGAACTTTAAAGAAGTGATATTTTAAAAAATGTCTGGATGATGTTTTTTGGTGACTTTTGCTGAATCCTCACGCATGTCTAGTCATGTAATCACTTGAGAACCTGGAGTGAACTGAAGAAAAGTGTTCAGAATTGATGTATCTCCTGCAAACTCTGCTCCTGGGCAGAACAAATTCACTAGAGATGAGAAAACTCAGAGTTGATCATTGAGGCCAATTAAATGAATTACTGTAGAAGAGCAGAAGATAATTCATGAGTGACATCTAATCTATTCTAATTTAATTGCACAAAAACTTAATGTGGGTAGTTTCAGTGTCTGTAGTGTATTGTGTGATATGAGTATCACACTTTTAAAAAATATTTTCTGGGGACCTGCAGTCAGTTTAGTGCTTTGTTATAGATGTATAATATATTGTTCTCCATTAGAATGTTGTTAGAGAAGGCCCACGGAGATAAATGTCATTGTGTCATCTTTGTGTTTTGTACAGGGAGACAAAGGGTCCTTCTGACCCGTGGACATAAATTGTAATTTATTATGAAGAGTGCTCTTTTACCACAGATAAATCTGTTAGCTTTTGTCAGTTTAAGACACTATGTCACAGACAGAGAGAAAAATTGTTTATATTTTAATTCCTTTTCACTGAAGTATCTTACAGCAAGCCAGACCTTGAAAAAATAAAATGGCAGCAGTGTAAAAGATGGACATGCAGAATGGACAGAATGAATGTCTAGACAGATCTTTTACCTTGTTATAAGCCAAAGTGTGGTTTGGTTTGTGTATGTCTGCTTAGTTAAGTGGAACATAAGGTACTACTTATTGTTGACATGCCCGTTGCTTGACCTAGATAGCAAGTAAGAGTAGGAATTGTCATATGCTTCTTTACTTTTGCCTTCATTATCGGAAATGGGTAAGTAGTCTTTGACTTTTTCTACTATCTCTGTCTCACAGTACCTTAAAAAAAGTCAGTGTGTGTTATGTTGTAGAGGAAGGTAAATATAATGCAGCTAGTATAGGCACAGTAAGGCTTTGCTCTCTCTTATGCTGCCCCTTGTTCAGCATAAAACTACATTTTTTTCCTTCTTTGTTCAATCTGCCCCTTTTTATATTATGGTTAGACAGACATTAATCCTGAATGACAAGAAATCTATAATTAATGTGTCTCAAGTGAATGTCATCACTGAGGTCTCAGTCATTTTCTCCTTTATGAATCTTCATAAACCACTTAAGATGTCTGCCTTAATATCCCTTAAAATGTTATTCAGAATTGTCTTACATCTCTCCAAATTGTTACATCTAGATGATGTGTTGGTCTCTCTGGATTATGAGTATGTTTAGCTGTGACCGTAACTACAGACAAAAAATACACTGACCTAGATACACACACAGAAATGAAATGTTTTCCCTCCCCTTATGCAAAATCTTGGTGAGAATTCCTTCGATAGCATTCCTTATATAATTATTTAATGTCACCATTTCCCCTCCTACGGAATATGCTCTATGAAGTGTTAAGTCATGAATATCTCAGGCAATTCAGAAAATATAAAAAGATACAAAGGGAATAAAAAATAAAAATTCTCATTTTATTTTCAATACAGATGGAAATTACAAATAGAAACGCTATCCTTACACTTCATTTGTGAACCATACTACAAAATTAATAAAGAACAATACTTTTCAAATTCTATTTTGAAACAGACTGTTCTACTGTGTGAAGACCTCATCACATAAAAGGTGTTTGGAAACCTGCTGATTTCATCTTCAAATATAATTTAAGACTTTACCATATAGAAAAAAAGCCATGGTCATCCATGCAAAGTTTTTTTTTACAAATTCTTTTTGATTTTCTATTGGATTGAAGGCAGAAAGCCAGCAAATTATTTGTCACAGTCACAGAAATCACTGACTGGAAAAACACAGAAGCATTATATCTCCTGATCACACCACAATGCCACTACTGTAAGTAGCACTGAGAATATCATCTGAACACGGAAATGTTGCAACCTATTTTTATGCATTTAATGAAATATATCCTGCCATTAACATAAAAACAACACAGCACTCTTGACTGTGGCCTTAAGTTAAAGATATCCACCACTCAGTGTGGATACTCAATAAAGTCACTAACTTCACCACAAAAAAAAAAACCACAAAAAAACCCCATCATGTAAAATATTTTCATAACTGTTCTACATGTTCAGAACCAATCCGTGTGCCCTGCTGCCTGAAGATGAGGGAGAAGGCATGAGTAGTGGAGATATGTGATAAATAATAAAAAACCTCCCCTCCAAAACATAGCTTGATGTAGGCTACATTACATTAAATAAGGGACAAAACTACCAGAACTTGAGTAGCACCCATTGCCTTTTATCTCTAATTACATTGAAGAGGACAACAAGAGAGGATGTAATTATCCACCATTTTTATAACACTTTCATATGGGAACAAGATTATTTCTGATATAGATGTCTAAGTTTCTGACAGCTCCACTTTTTTGTATTTTCATCCTTTGACCTTAAATTGACTTAAAAGGACTTGAATGCCTCTCAAAGGAGGGGAAAAAAGTGAGAAAAATAAACTGCAAATTCTCCTCCTTTTTTTTTTTAAACCACTTTAACATACATACTATATTAAGTATGAATTCTAAAAGAAATTATACTTATCTGCTGACATTTCCCCCACAAGTATCCAGCTGTACAGGAGTTTCATATCATGATACTGAAAGCCCACACAGCTGAAGAAGATAAGATAAAGGAAGAGAAGAATTTCAGCTGAAGAAAAGAAAATAGAAATAGCATTATTTTAACTAATTTTAGTACCTGATTAAAAAGAAAACATATAACATCCATCTAGCCTTTCGAATCTTCAAAGTTTATGGAACAGCCTTTCCTATAGCTACAGTATTAGTATGTGAAAAAATTCTTATCCATTAACAGTGACCATCTTGTAGCACCTGGTTAGTTTCTTTAGAAGGAGAATCACCTCTCAGTGTTTGATCATGATGCACTGGCTGGAGTTAGTACAGAAAAGAAAATATTTTGCTTGACAATGTGTCTGAAGATCTGGGGACTGGTGATTATCTTACTATATTTGCTCATAGAAACTCTGAAGATCTCAAATATGTTAGGACCACAAGAAACCTATTGATGTGTCTACCTTGACTATGCAAGAACATTATGCTGCAAAACAGAGTTACCAAAGAACTGAGCTGCATGGATTTGATGCAGGAACAAGGTGGAAATGTGCCGAAAGTCAAAGAAGTGACAAACAAAATTAGTAGCATTTTACCCAAATGACATGTGCATACTTAATTTTTTGCAGATGTATAAGCAAAGTCTTAGTTGTCTTTTTACAGCACCAGCAGCAATGAAAATCATGTTTCAATTGCTGTACTACTAGAGGTTTTGATGCCTGACATTCTGAATCCTGAAAGACTTCC
Organism: Gymnogyps californianus; assembly: GCF_018139145.2. Lineage (NCBI taxonomy): Eukaryota > Metazoa > Chordata > Aves > Accipitriformes > Cathartidae > Gymnogyps > Gymnogyps californianus. The sequence goes on along the minus strand of NC_059474.1, from coordinate 22,596,044 downwards.
ATTCCACTTTAAGATTTCAGGGTGACTTAACAGAGTCAAAAGTTAGGGAGAGGAAACAGCAATAGCATGAACCTGCTTTGGCGCTGCCTGTCTCCCCAGGGCATCATGGCCTCTGCCCAGGCTGGCTGGAGAGAGCAGTCTCTCCATCAGACACTGTGAGGAGTCTGCACAACCTCCCTGAGTGACAGTATGGGGTGCAGCACATAGGGACCCACACCTTGAGATGTGTAACTGGCATAGTGGAGTGCTTTCTCACTGGTGTGAGCATTAGCAGATTACAGGTAATGGCATAGGTATGTGTAAAGATGGAGCACTCACATCTCCAACCTACTTGTACATCCCTCCAGGCGTGTGCAGTACTACAAGCTACAAAGGGAAATGATACTAGCAAAATCAGATTTGTTTTACCCGTGATATAACAATAGTAGAATAGGACATGACTTGCGATAAGAAATATCAGGAAAAAAATCCATTCAGGCAAATTTAGTAATTCTTTACAATTTTATCTCAGTATCTTTCCTTGAAAACATGTGACAGAAATGTTTTCAACAAATCAGCAAAACATTTAAGCAGCTGCTTAAATGCACTATGCAAGCAGCACTATAACTCATTGTTCTAAATTACTTTTCTTTGTTTGTTTTATATTTATTTTCTCATTTTGTAATTATTTATATTGATATTCTCTTTATTTCTTAAGAAATTTATTTTTCCTGTTTAAGGAATCCAGAAAGGTAAAAAGGTAAAAGCCACAAAGGTAATGATATTGTAATATAAAATCAGATAAAGTTATCTGACAATGGCTTCAATCTGGTGACTTTCCAGATGAAGAAAAGAAGTCTTAAATCTTATACTCACTGCCTTCAGATCATGCAGCTCTGAGTAGGTTCATAATGAAAATTTCAGCAAATGTTTCAACTAGCCATTCTTCTTATCTTTTAAGCATTTAGCTTTAGTAGGAAAAAAAATGAAGAGAATACTAAGTAAGGATTCATAAATATTTTAAGCTTTCTGTAAACGTGGTATCTTACCTTAGAAAGAGTAGCAGAACTATTTTAAGGTACTGAAATGCAGTCTTTCCTATTTTATTAGGTGTATTTTGAAAATAATGATGTTTAAATAGTAATATCAAACTTATTTTAAAGGTAAAATGTAAAATAAACTTTCTTTTATGTGAAATAATTCCACCCAAATTAATATTTTTACAACTATCCAAAAGCGCTTTTGTTTCTTGTAAATATTTTTTTATTACGGAAACCTATTTGCAAGCTAACTATAAAGGAAAACAATGATTTCAAGATTACATACTGTACATAGTGTTCTTGTATGTTTTGTGGATCAATATTTTCTCCTTTGCTCTTCTTTTTGAAATGCAAGGGTTGCAGTATAGCTGAAATCATTCTCTGACAAGCAAATCTTTCTGTATTACCCTTATAGGAACATATTTTTATGGGATTTCTGTGGTTTTTTTATTTTTGTTTCTGGACAAAGAAACCATCATAACTGAAAGATGAACATTTCAGGTGTGACCTCAACATGTCTAGAATATTTTTGTGACAGAAAAAAAACTTTCTTGTTGCTGTTGTTATTAGTATCGGTACAGCAAATAATATATTTTTCATCATAAAAAGTTGTTACCCTAATATGAATGTTTTAAATATATTTCCCTAAAAGGAGCACTGCCTTTGTACTCACATAAAACTGAGTGGATAGACAGTGGCTGTATTTCCAGACATTCTAGATTATGTCTAAGTGTTCCACAGGAAAAAAAAAATATATAAAAGGAAAAATTATATACATCAAAAGGGAACTAAAATCTCTGTAAATGAAAATGGGATACATACTGTTAAATAGTTACTTTCGTCAATTGACCTTTTGGTTCACTGAGCTGTATGAAAGTAAGTATATGCACTAACTCAGACTTTTGGAATAGACTTTTATTATTTAACTGTATGTACATCAGCAGATGCATGATTAGTGAGGAAGTCCACATCATTGATTAGATTGGCCAGCCTGTGATTCAGCTAATCCAGATTCAGATTTTTGCTGTGTGATGGGTTTTAAAAGCAATAGCTTCCTAAAAATACAGATAGAAGATGAATGGGATTTTTGAAAGCACCACAGCATTTAAGTGCCATTGAAATCAATAAATAGTAGTAGTGAGATCCAAAAATGCACTTAGGCATCTGAAGTACAAGATAGTCATCTGAGACCCAGAGGGTGATTTAAAAGTGTTTAGATACTAAGAGTCAGAAGGTATTTTAAGTTTGCACCTGTCTCGTTGCAGTGAAGGCCCAGGAGATACTGCTGCTACTTTGGCAGAAGAGTGTATTGAGAGGTGCTTTCATTCCCCGTGGTAAGCCTAGGCTGCTGTACAATTGAGGTGGGAGTCTTATGGGGGGAGACAGGGGGACATGTGACTATGAAACTTAATATTTGACTATTTTGGAAGAAGGGCCAAAGCTTGGCTTCTCGTTTTGAGACTATTTCTGCTTTTATCCAATGTACCACACAAAATCTGGATAGCGTCCACGTCACTGCGCTGCCTTGCACTCACTGGCACAATAGTCTAGTAGCTAGAATATGCTACTGCAGCGTAACAAGGCTGACTTGAAAAGAAGTAAGGCCAGAGTTGCTGATTTTTGTGACCATAGAAAACATGTATATAAGCACTCTCCTCATCTCCTGCTTCCTGTCTTCTTCAAACAAACAAACAAACAAACAAACAAATAAACAAACAAAACCAGACAGCAATTCAGTTATCTCTAACCAAATAGGCACTTCAAGTTCACGCATCCTCAGTTCATTGTGCTGGTTGCTGTATATGTAAGATTTCCCTCCACTGGATAGAGAAGCTGTATGCTTTAGCCACTGCCAGCTTTCAAAATCTTGCCACACATGACATTGTGCTCTTGTAAACTCATTTGTCCTATTTTACATTTTTGTGTACCTAAACATTTCTCAGAGGTTTACTTTTTCTGTATCTGAGCTTTTCTATTTGTTTGATATAATAGTACTTCCCAACCTCTCTTGGGTGTTTTGAGGATAACAACATTAATGATTGCGAGGTGATTACATTTTTCTGTAAAAAGAACAATATAAATACCACATATAGATTCCCTAGTATTACATTTCAAGAAAAGACAAGCTCATTCCAGATAATTGTAGCACAGATAATCTGGGTCACCACAAGTATAACGGCTGAAGTGAGCAGTATTTCATCATTTTGTCATGAAACTTTCTGGACCATGTCCATACTTGGGCTTACTATGTCCTTTCATGAATTATGGTGCAGATGCACAGTTGTTGGACTAGAGACAGTACTTTTCAAAGTGCGGTCAAGGTCAAAATGAGCAAATTGAAACAGAAGTATGTTTCTAACGAATATCTCCTTCCAGAATAAACAAAGAAAGCCTAGTCCCTCAGCATGTTATAGCAAACTGCCAAAACTTCAGCCTTGAAAAGGAAAGAAAAAATCAGTCACATGAAAATTGTTTTCCATAGTTAGAAGAAAGGACTATCCAAAACCAAAAGATGAATTATTTCGATTTGGAGAAATATACGCCACATTAATGTCAAAATTCTGGAAGGAATTCAAGTTTGCTGATATCTTTAGCATTATTTAGAGTTCTGGTCACTACATCTCTATAAATATATAGTCCATATTCTAAAAAAAATCCAGATACACATGACAATGATGATGAAATTTACGGAATGTCTTCCAGTCAAGGATGTAGATGGTTTGGTATGGAGGAGAGATGAATGAGAAGGAATGGTGTGGGGAAGTTCAATAGAGAGTTCAGCGTTGTTCATTATGCAAAAGCTAGTGGTAGCCTAAATTAGCAAGATTAAAATTAATAAAAGGGAGTAACCTAAAGCATCGAGATTAAAACAAAAAAGGAAGTACTGTGTTCTCATACACAGAACTCATAGGCTATCTGTAAACTCTTTCCCCTGCCTTCCTTTTTCTATCTTTCCTTTTCTCTCAGTTCAGTAGCATTGTGAGTTTCATACCTGCATAAATGACAGAAGGGAAGTTTACTCCCTGTCTCCCCCTTAAAAGCTCCCCTGTACCTTTGCCTCTGCAGGCAAAGAGGTTCTGCAAATTATTGACAGGATTGGTTTTCTTTAAAGCAGTGCAAATTAGATAATAAAGCATGTAAAATATACATTCTTATATAGTATTCCATTAAATGATTGTAGATGAAAGTGTGTGTGTATATATATATGTAAATTATATACTGCATTATATATAGAAAGCATACATATAACACTTATGCAATTGGTTCAAAAAGGATATGACAGAATGCTCAAGCATTGATGACTACTAAAGAAAAAAGCTAGATATAATTTCTAGCTTTGGAAGCTATTAACCTGCTGGCTGCCAGAGGCTAGGACAGTATGCCAGGGAAAGATCATCCTATACTGCTCTTACTCATTCTTCTTTCTCTAAAATGATCTACTGGCCACTGTCAAAACAGCACTATAGAGTCACAGATTCTTAGTTTGACTTAATACTGACAGAACACTGTTATGATAGTTAACAATTTTTAGGCTTAAGATCAGACTGAGGCTCAATTCCAAAAAAGTCTATTTTCCCTGAAACTTTTTGATGGTTTATGTAATATGGTAGTAATGGTATACGGAACTGGATGGACCTTAAGATCTCATCCAGAATAACAACTTTTGGTGTCTCGATTTGACTTGAATGACATTGGTGCAGTAGTTTTTAAGGTAATATTTTTTTTGTTTGAGAAACCAAAGAAATAATGTCTTTCTAAAAGACGGAAATCAAGAAAATATTCAAAGGAATACAGACTTCTAGACTGCAGTTTCAGAGGACGAAGGAAAATAAACAAAACATAAGTGTACTCTTTGCTGGGTAAAAAACTGGCTGGATGGAGAGGCCCAAAGAGTGGTGGTGAATGGAGTTAAATCCAGTTGGTGGCCGGTCACAAGTGGTGTTCCCCAGGGCTCAGTATTGGGGCCAGTTCTGTTTAATATCTTTATCAATGATCTGGATGAGGGGACTGAGTGCATCCTCAGTAAATTTACAGACAACACCAAGTTGGGTGGGAGTCTTGATCTGCTTGAGGGTAGAAAGCCGCTACAGAGGGATCTGGACAGGCTGGATCAATGGGCGAAGGCCAGTGGTAAGAGATTCAACAAGGCTAAGTGCCGGGTCCTGCACTTGGGTCATAACAACCTCATGCAATGCTACAGGCTTGGGGAAGAGTGGCTGGAAAGGTGCCCAGTGGAAAAGGACCTGGGGGTGTTGGCTGACAGCTGGCTGAATATGAGCCAGCAGTGTGTCCAGGTGGCCAAGAAGGCCAATAGCATCCTGGCTTGTATCAGAAATAGTGTGGCCAGCAGGACTAGGGAAGTGATTGTTCCCCTGTACTCAGCACTGGTGAGGCTGCACCTCAAATACTGTGTTCAGTTTTGGGCCCCTCACTACAAGAAAGACATTGAGGTGCTGGAGCACGTCCAAAGAAGAGCAACAAAGCTGCAGAAGGGTCTAGAGCAAAAGTCTTATGAGGAGTGGCTGAGGGAACTGGGGTTGTTTAGCCTGGAGAAAAGGAGGCTCAGGGGAGACCTTATCACTCGCTACAACTACCTGAAAGGAGGTTGTAGCGAGGTGGGTGTCGGTCTCTTTTCCCAGGTAACAAGTGATAGGATGAGAGGAAATGGCCTCAAGTCGTGCCAGGGGAGGTTTAGATTGGATATTAGCAAAAATTTCTTCACCTAAAGGGTTGTCAAGCATTGGAACAGGCTGCCCAGGGAAGTGGTTGAGTCACCATCCCTGGAGGTATTTAAAAGATGTGTAGACGTGGTGCTTAGGGACATGGTTTAGCGGTGGACTTGGTACTGTTAGGTTTCAGTTGGAGTCAATGATCTTAAAGGTCTTTTCCAATCTAAATGATTCTATGATTCTATATTGTGATTTGAGTGGTTAACTCTCTTTGAATCAAGTCAGTAAAAGATTAGGTTGTTGCCCCTCTATTTTAATGAAACTGAAGGAATAAAAATACATTCTGCTAAAATTCTCTGAGTAAACCATGATTTAATTTGTTGAAAAAAATGAAGTCCTGAATGTAACATTTTGATGTTCATAAAAGGGGAAAGAAAAACAGATTTGCTACAAAATGAAAAAGATTTTAGCCCCCTGGTTTTTTGAGTTTAAATTTTCAGGGAAAAGCAGATAGTTTAAAACATCTTACTTGGTTTAAAGCAGTGCTTTCCATTGAAAAGTGTGTGTGTATTTTCAATAAACTCTAGTTTGGTGTCTTTGAAATTCTCAATATAATGACCATAGCTATGTATCTTCTGATTAAATGGTAAAAAAATTAAACAAACAAACCCCCTTTAATATCTGTTTTATCTGAGGTAAAAAAAATAGGTAGGGCAACCTAAGTAACAGAACATAGGTGAAATGTGTCTAAAAGAACTGCATTTATCAGAGAAACGTCTACATTTCCTGGCAAATACTCAATTCTCAAAAAGAAATGCAGGGTTACCCAGACAAGATCACATAAATAAGCAAATCTGAATAACCAATATAACAAATATTTGTTTAGAAACTCTGGAGAAAGATTTAACAGCTCACATTTGCTTAGCAAAAGGTCATCATTCTGCACTATGTATAAAATGTAGTCACTTTGAAAAGGAATGAAGAACTGATCTAAAAGCCAAGCATACTATTGATCGTTCAGTGACAAAACAATGTTTCGCATCACAGCAAATTTTCTTTTGATGTAGTCTGTGCTAATGATGCACAAAACCCCAAACACATCATGGGCAAACTAAAGATTTGCTGATTTCTCATAAGCTTGCTTATATTGTAAGACATAAATTTGACACTAGAGCTCAAGTCAATACTATATGAAAAAAATACCATAGGCATTTGAAACACATCTCTTCCTATAGTATATAGTATATCCATTAAAACAGCTAAGAGCAGATTCAGAGTCAGCATACTTCAGCTTCCTTCCTACAGTACGGGCATCCAGCTCACTGGTTCCCAACTGAAGTTTTAAGCTGAAGAATAGCCTCCTCCAGCCTTAATTGACCTAAAAGGTTATTGTTGTTAGACAGTGACTCCTAGGTTGGTTGGACCTTTACTACATATTTCTGATGGATAAACATCAATTATGAGCTTAACTTTATATGTAAGTGTTTTATTTATAGTCTGGTTGTATATACAGACAGGAAACATGATACACTGAGTCTGAAGTAAGTAATTTTCACTTCAAAGCCAGCAGTTATGGTGCAAGTAAAGAACACCATAAAAACTACTAAAGCATTCTCAGAAGAGGAAGGATGAATGCAGAGAGATTTTGCAGAGAATGAAACTTCCTTCCTGCAGAATTCTTTCTTTCAGGAACTAGATTTCATAGTATCTCATTTCAGTAATATTATTGAGTTGTCTCAGCTTTGAATTTGCAGTTGTGGCTTCCATTTTCTCTGTCAAGGGATGGTGAACAGCAGAACACTATGGCTTATAAATACTACACACGCTTCATCTTTTAGCATACCTTTATATTTCTTCCTGAATTATAGCACTATTTGTGTAAAAGAAATAAGATTCAGCACTGTAACAGAATCAAACTGACTCTACCTCACAGAGCAGCTGTATGTTTTCTATGTTTTTGCGAAGTTTTATGACCATAGATTAATATGAAATTGCTTTATCTAGCTACAATAGTATTCAGTATAGCATTTCTCCACTGTTATATAAGATAATTTTCCCCAAACTACAAACTTTTTTATTCCTATTAGTATATTCATGGTTTTGCGTTCATGATGCTAAGTTTTCCAGTCTCAGGATGTGTGTTGCTTTTGGCTGGGATAGAGTTAATTTTCTTCATAGTAGCTAGTATGGGGCTACGTTTTGGATTTGTGCTGGAAACAATGTTGATAATTCAGTGATGTTTTCGTTATTGCTGAGCAGTGCTTACACAGAGTCAAGGCCTTCTCTGCTTCTCACACCACCCCACCAGCGAGGAGGCTGGAGGTGCACAGGGAGTTGGGAGGGGACACAGCTGGGACAGCTGACCCCAACTGACCCAAGGGATATTCCATACCATACGACATCATGCTCAGCAATAAACCAGGGGGAAGGTTGGCCAGGGGGCCACTGCTGAGGGACTGGCTGGGCATCAGTAGGTTGGTGGTGAGCAATTGTTTTCATTTGCATCACTTATCTTTCTTGGGTTTTATTTCTCTCTCTTTGTTATTTTCCTTTTCATTACAATTTATTATTATTATTATATTTTATTTTATTTCATTTATTAAATTGTTCTTATCTCAAGCCATGAGTTTTCTCACTTTTACCCTTCCAATTCTCTTCCCCCCATCCTGCTGGGGCAGGGGAGTGAGCGAGCGGCTGTGTGGTGCTTAGTTGCTGGCTGGCGTTAAACCACGACAGGATGCAACCAGACATGATGCAGCTGACTGATTTCATCACAGGAAAACAAGATGAAGGACAGGGAAGGAAATAAGGAAAATGCAGATGCTTGAGATTTTATTTTTAGTGAGCATTACTCAAATAATATAATTATAAATTCTTGAATTACTTCGGAAAATTTGTGGATAATGTTGCAAAAATCTGCCAAGTAATGTAGTGAACAATGAATTAAATATGCACTGACAGACTCTTTTGGGTAGTGCTCAGCATACCACTCTGACAGACCATCAGTGATTATCGGTGACTACACTGTAGTTTATTACAGAGGTTTCCACTACCCTTACTAGATAGTTGTTGCCAGAACTACTGAACATATTATATTTGTTTACACCTTCCAGATCCCCTGTGAAGTAGCTTCCAAGCAAACAATACACAAAAAATACCGTCCCTGGGTTTTTTTAGCAAAACTTTGTAGATTTTCTTATATGAAACCAATAGTGTGTCCAGAAAGCAAGAAAAATCTGTGATGCAAGTCTTACTGAACTTCTAGGAGGTTGATTTTTTTTTGTTTTGTTTTTTCGCAAAGAGCATACTCTGATCTCATAAATCTCCTGTGTCAAAACAGATGTCTATTCTTGTGAAGAACCTGTCCCTCTCTATGAATTCTGATCACCCTTAATCATGAGGCTAAAGTGTTGGGTTTCGTTTTTTTTAAGAAACCAGATCCCACCACTCAGGTAGATCACAGAAATAAGATGATGCTTTGTGACATACTCAGTAATATGCTTTTGTTATTATTAATAAAAGGCCACAGGTTTTATACTGAGCTGGCATTGCAGGGTCTCAGGACCAGTTGAGGCTTCCCTTGGCTCAAGCTGATTTTAGCTGGTTTAACATGGCAGGTGGCCTAGTGACCAGTGCCTCACCTGTTTCAGAAGAAGCTCTGTGAGTACGTACTCCCAACAAAAAACCTGAGATGCTGATAACTTGCTGTGACCTCCCACCACCTCCCTGTCTGGCGAAGACAGCTGCCATCAACCTTAGGATCCAGAAGGACAGTGGAGGGGTGAGTACAGTGCCAGAGGAAAAGGGCAAATATTAGCAGGTCTTTTTGTACAGCAATTTTAAAGATACTGAGGCTTTTCTGTATGAATTTAGACTATGAGTGCTGGCACTGTTTGCTATATTTTGATGAGACATTTAAGATTTTAATCAGGTTAATGACAAATTTTTTGCTCCATGTGTTTGGTGTATTCCCAGAATGGCCTATTTTCTGTAGATGCCTTATGTGATTAATGAAGAAAGGAAGCATTCGCCTCTCCTGAAAGAGTTAAATGACTCCTGAATACCTGCAGCTGGATTATCTGGGTGGTCGCTTAACCTGAGCTTGCCTTTCCCAGTGACCCAGCTGCTGACCCAGCACTGGTGTCCTGTACAGTCCATGCCTGTTACCCAACAGCCTTCCTTGCCTACAGTGCATGTCCTTGTAACCTAATTTACATAGGTTTTATTTGATTTCTTTTTTTGCTTTATCGTGATAGTGCTTCTTACCTAGGTTAACCACGATGACTGTGTAGACAGAATTTAGGAAGACTAAGCCTCTAATTTAGGCAACTAACTAAAACAGTGGCTGTGAATACCCTCTCTCTTCCTATCATATACACAAGCGTATTAAAGGAAAAGTTTGACAATCTTGTATTATATATAACCATTTTCAATTTGCCTTTTAACATCGGTAACATGCTGAATACTAGAATACAAAACTAGATTGGGAAAAATTAGCAACAAGATTACTCTGTCAATGAAAAGTTGTCCAAGGGAAAGTAGAAATTCTTGATGCTAGACAGCACTGTAGTTTAGCAGTACTCCTGAACCAGCAAAATGACGGGACGAACCTATTCCATTTAGTCTGATAGCAGAACATGAATTATAAATCACACTGTATAAGTCACTTGTTGCTTGATAACCCAATTATATGAGAATAGCATTTACAGCTTACCAGTGATCAGAAGCTTGAAAATGGTTTTATTCTCTTCAGTGACCATAAAATGGTCAACATTTATTTACAGCTGCTTTAAGGAAGAAGTAAGTAGGAGCCTATCTATTCTAAGCAAATGCTTTTTTCTTTTTTTTTTATTTTTTTAACTCAGCTAGAAATGTGTTAAGGTTTTTTTTCTTTATGCAAAAATGCATTTACCAAAAATTATTTTTTGGTATAATTTTCCATTTTTTTTCATTAAGGATTTGAATTTCAAAGGACTACTCAAGCGGGAGAAAACAGAGTCACAGTCATGTATGTTCTTCTCTCTGTTTTCAGAAAGAAATTAAACTTTCAAAAGGAGATTTATATAACATTACATATTTGATGAGCCCTTCAGCTATACACCATGTATACTGCTGCTGACATCCTGAGTACTGTGATAGCATATCGGAGCAGTGAGAAATTTAATATTATTTAATACAATAATCTAAAATAATTTAATACTATACGGCCATAACAAGCCAAGGGGGTTTTTGTTCTTGTTCTTTTTTTTTTCTGCAGATGAAGCCACTCAGAATGGCTTTTGAAAAAATTTCATTTTACCTTGGTCTCTCATATTTTCTCTGGCAAAAGAAGAAATAAGTTATTGTCTACAGAATATAACTACTCATTTATTTCTGGCATCTTTATAAACCTGAGAAAATAATTCAGAAAATACAAGGAAGGCAAGTCTGATTAATGTTATATCATTTGGAACTGCAAACATAATTTTGGTATTCATGAGGCTAAAACAACAGACTTTTCATGAAACTGAGTGTTTGTGTTGAAAGATACATTTGTTCCTAATAAATATTTCAGTAAAAACAGTGAGAAAGAAAGAGGGAGAAATTAGAAGTTAAAAAAAAGGTTCTGGAGCTTGTTGTAGTTTTTTATTTTAATTGATCCCTTATTAATTTACAGAAAACAAAATTACTGCCTTGTGGTATATTGGCCTTTGGAACGAGGTCTCATACAAATCACTGAAGTACAAAGGCAACTCATATTTTTTTCCCCAGTTTTCCTTTTTTTCAAATGTGTATGTAATTACAGCTGTTGCAAACAATATAAGTAACTATGGAGAAGCGGAAACAATGAAAGGAAGAAAGTGTAACTGTAAAACTTGAAGTGAAGAAATGAGGCTTCTGCAAATTGGCATTTTCCATGACACAATTCAGTTTACTTAGGAAAGAGAAACAAGAAAAAAATATAGTGGACCCAGAAATTTAGTGGAAATATAGTAGAAATTAAATTTTAAAAATGCATAGTATTTTCCTTTTAATCAGTTCTACAGAATATGAAAATTACTTGCCTTCCTGGACTATTTCCCTAGGAAATCTTTAGTAGTTTGGACTTGTCTTTTTCCTTTGGGCTGGTAGACAATCACTTTGAGATGCAAGTTTTTCCTATGATCAATGCACTATTCTAAAAGGACAAACAAACTGTGAAGTCTAATGAAGCCACTGAAGAGGGGTCACATTGCAACCTTACAACTAAGATTTTTAACATCCAGAGCTACTTTTTTTTTTCCCCCCTCCCAAAGTCTGTTATGGATAAAAATAAATAAACCATAATTTTTTGATGGATCCTGATTTAGTAGAAAGAATTTTTGAAGAGTTAAAGCCATTCATATGGAGGAAATTCTGTATTAAGTTTACAACAGTCAGTCAGTTTTATAGGTAGTCTAAGTTTGGTTTGCTACACAAGATTCTGTGCAACCAGTTTTATCTTGTTAGGTCTTTTAGAAATTACAGGTCTATCATATGCGAATTTCCACTTGACTAAAGAGACTCAGAGAATATACATGATAGTCTAAACAAGCTTTTATTTTTTAACATGGTTAGAAATTTTGTAAAATTCATTTTTTCAAATGTATTGCTTAGCCACATGAATAGAATGGGTTCTGCATTAATCAATACTGCATGTAACTGAATGGTAATAAAGATCTACAACAGGACTATTGCGATCTTTATTATGTGGAATTGTAGTTAAATGCCTAAATTTTTAGGAAGAAAAAAGATTTTAACAGAACAGTTTTAGCTGAACTACCTCTTGGTAAACAGTTTCTGAGATCCACAATAAAGAATTATCTGACTGAGCACAGGGAGAGAATAAATAATATGTCATACACATCTCAAGGCCAGTGATGTCTTTCCATGGAGGCAGCAGTTTTTGCATTTTAGTCAATATCTAATTTCCTCCAGACTAATCAGATTGATTTTTGGGATGAAATCATTGCAGAAGAAGGAATGCCACATTTGTAGATTCACAAAGGGAAAGGGATATTCATGTAGCTTTGGAAATATGTGGGAATAATTTCATTGAATGTTTTCATCAGTCTTTTTTACACAAAAAAATAAGGGATGCACTAAGAGAATCTGCTAGTGAAACAGAGCTGGGAGGTTTTACACAGAAGGAAATAAAAATGTCATACAGGAAGAATGAGATTATCTCAAAGACTTGAATAATAGAAACAGAATGAAGTATATTAGTACAAAGTGCAGTGCTAAGTACTTACAGAGTAATCATAAGTATTAACAGTCCTAAATATTCAGAAATTATGAATCATGCCTTTGAAAAAGTCTTACAGAACTGACTTAAAAATTTTAAATTATACATTTAAGATTAATTTTCCTTGCTATTTTTTGAGTCTTTGAGCCTGGATTCTTATCTTCAAGTGTAGTTCTACAATCAGAATGGGTGAGAAAGTACTTAAAAAGGAAGGAAAAAATGATTGTCACTATACGGCAGGTTATATGGTCCCTAAGGGGAAAAAAAAAAACCAAAAAAACAAAAATACAAAAAAAACCCCAACAGAATAGCAGTATTAATTTGTGACTTGTAGATGAAAAATCATGTCAAGGCAGCAGTTTGTAGAACTTAGATGAAAGTTTCAGATTCCCATTTAGTTTTTTATTAGAAAACACAAACTCTTTTTTCTTGCTTTTCTAGAATTTATTATAGTAGTTGTTTTGATAGGAGAGAGGATATTTTCCCCTCCTGTTGTTTTGTGGGGAATACAAGTTTTAAACACTTTCTTTCCCCTTGATCATGATGATTTGAACAGCCTTGTATCTTTGTGGAATCTGGCCAAAGACAAAAGATGAAGCTCAGTTTTGGGGGGGTGGGGGGGGGTTCTTCTGCTTTTCTTCTTTTGATTCCTTTGATTTTTGGTTTGTTTCCCCTACAGTATATCTAGAGAAAGTGCCACTTAAATCCCAAGGAACACTAAAAAAGCAAAACTTGAGGAACCCAAATTTACTGAAGAAGTGTTAAAAACTCTAGTAAAAGGCTGCTCTGTATGAATTCATGGCAATATATCCCACCCAAACTCACAAATCCACACAAAAATTCATCAATAATTTTGTCCAGACTTTAATTTAGCCTGTGTTGATGTTTCATCTGTATGTACGACTGTGTGCAGATATGCTTTGTTGTGCTTCTTGATTCACTGATCACACAGCAGCATTAGATTCTAGTTTGCTATGCTTTCCAGTCAGCCCACTACCTAAGGTTTTTCTGGTGGAATCATGAGACAGAGAAGAGATTGATGTGGCTTTCCTGACCTTGGTGGGCTTTTATTTTTTTCCTTTTGTTTTGTTTTTATTGCTGTCAGGACACAATCATCTGAATCTAAAAGTTAGGGAGAGTTTACAATCCTTTCTATGTGTGTAACCAATGTATATACAGTTACGTCACTCTCCAAATCCTTCACATTTTCTGCAGAACTGACTTTCCCGGGAGAGAAATTCAGGTGGGGATTGTTTCACACTTGACACCTGCAGCTGTTTGCAGTGTGGATACAAAGGACTTGAGACAATGAACTCTCAATTTGACGGCAGTGCTTTTGTAGTAAGTGTTTACTCAGCTCCTATAGTAGAGGGGGTATTCCTGCAAAGTTCAACTGTTTACTTATTTATTTTTTAATTTGAGACTCTTAAGAGTTTTTCTAAGGAAAAAAACCCACCATTTATTTTGTATTGATGCAGCTTTCGTTTCACTTACAGAATAAGTGATTTGTCCTAGTGTAAACAAGGATTCATAGGTATGCCATATGCTTATGTAAGGCTGTGTTTACATGACTTCTATACTTATTAGAACATGATACAACTCTTTCCACAAATAGAGGAATTTACATTTGTCTTGTGATCCTAATTACTTCTCGCTCTCATAAAATTAAAAAACCCCATCAGTCTTTTGATTACTTCGTTGAATTTCAAAGTCTATAGCAATAATGAACAGTCAGTAGCAAGTTTTAAGAAAGGGTATTATTTTTTCATTAAAATATATTTACAAAATTAAATATTTCTGCTCTCCAAAATAGTTCTATCAGAGATTTCTTAGACATCTCTAGTTCTTTTGTATTGGACTGGTAAAGAAAACTGTTAAATCAATGAAGTGATATGGAAGCCCATTATTGACAAGAATTACTATAGCATTACATATGTGGCCTTTCAAAGCTTTTGTTACCTTCCATTGGATGATATTCTCTAAATAAATTACATTTGGGCCTCCAGTTGATTTCTCACACAGTTAATTTCATAGCAACAAAAGTGGCTTCTTTGAGCTGTGACAGTACAATTATGGAAGAAATAATTGAATTTTATTTATTTGTTCAATATTTCTGAAGATATTTTATAGACAGGAACATTTTTTTTGCTTACGTATCTTTATTCTCATACACTGGTATCTTAATATCAAACAGATTTTTGCAATAATTATCTTCTTAAGAACATTCCTGACACAATACATTTTTTGAAATCATTTTCTAAAATTGAAACCAAAAAGACAGTCATAATGGTCTAGTTCACAAATTGCTGTGTTAAGAGTTTCCATTTAAGTAAATTGTCTAAGTGCATATAATTTTATATGTAATTGTCACTGTTATAACACTGAATTGCTTTGGTTTGAACTATATAGAAGTTCAACATACCCACCTACTTCATAGCTTTGTTTGCTCTACTTAGTAATTTGCACTATGTGAAAGCTGGGAGTTTTGAACTGTGATGAAGCACCATGACAGCAACAGCAGCTCAACATTTTACTGCCGTGAGTTTCCCAAGCAAAGGAGAGATAGGGAGGTAAAGTCATGTAGAAGTTAATACTGTAGCCATGATTCACAGATTGAACACTGGTATAGAATAAGTGCTTGGAGTCCATGCAGGCTCATTTGATTGAATGATCAGGTCTACAGTTATTTAACATTGACTTACCACAAAGTATCAACCATAAAAATATTCAATGTTTGAATATTGCAGCTTACGATCATTTTAAGACTGGCTGATTTATTTTTTTGGTTTGGTTTGGTTTTGCAGATCACTTTAGTCACTAAATGGCTATTGAGTAGTGATCAAAAGCATTTGTGATTTGTGTCAATTTTTCCATATCACCTGAAATGAAAATGAGAAAAAAAATAAAAGTTTCCAAGTGTTAAAATAAACTGTTACTTTCATGCACTTAAAAGGGCAATAAAAAAAGTACATAAACATTAGATTTGTACTACGAATTGTAAAGATGAATTTAGTTTTTCATCCCACCAGCATAAAAACTGTAAAAGTAGATGGTCCCTCCCAAAGTTAGTACCAGGTGACCAATATTCACAGGCCAGAGCACCTGTTCACTGAGTAGCACCAGGAGGAATGCAAAACATATAATTCAAAGTTAGGCTGGACTAGGAAGCCAACGAGACTGTCTCACAGTAGGTGAAACTACTGCAGCCAATGCCATCAGGCATTTCTAAGAAGTCTGGAGACTGACAGGTGGACAGAAATCACAATAAATTTGAGCCCTTTTGACCAGGCTAGTTCACGTTAAAATTCCTTATGCTAGGAGGGTGGTTTTAGTGGTTTATCCAATAGCCAAGTGGTTAGGCTCCTCTGCTAGTATCAAATTTTTCTTCCCCAAAGGATTTGCAGCCATATGTTTTACTTGTTAAGTGAGAT
Source organism: Gymnogyps californianus (assembly GCF_018139145.2). Classification (NCBI taxonomy): domain Eukaryota; kingdom Metazoa; phylum Chordata; class Aves; order Accipitriformes; family Cathartidae; genus Gymnogyps; species Gymnogyps californianus. The sequence goes on along the minus strand of NC_059474.1, from coordinate 22,579,681 downwards.
GTGGTACGATTATAATATTTGGATATCTTGTGAGTTTCTTATTTTATACTGTTCATACTATTATGTTTTGCATGGCATATTTGAATATGCATTAAGCACGGAATTAGAAGCCAGGGGCTTTCCGTCAACACACACACTTGAAAATACTCCAATTACCAAGAGACAGAATTGATTTTTTTTTTTTTTTTCATGGCCTGGTTTACTGAAATGGCTTTTGGATAAAAACACTTCAGAATTAAACTCTTCCTTTTCCAGACATATATGTAGTTCTTCATTTCCTTTGCTTCTGTTAATGGACTTGAAAAAGGAATTTTCCATTTGTGTTGAAAGAAAATGCTTTGTTTGTTCAAAAGTGAGTAGTTTTTCTTTTCCAAAAATTTTATTAGAGAAATAAAAGAAATTACTAGATTATTTTCCCTTCAGTGTTTCTGTTCATCAGTTAAATCAAACTACCAGTTACTGAGACAATCTTCTGGATGATGTGTGACTCTTTAAAGAATAATATACATAGTCAGTGTGGTATATGAAATACAACTGCTCTTGGAACAAGGAATTATGTGTTTTAGCAATGTTTTGTTTAGAGGAATTTGGAAATATTCTACTGATGGAAAAACTAAAAGATTTTTCTCTACTAATACCTTAACCTACTCCTAGGAAATTGTAATATTTGCCAAGAAATACTACAAGAATATAGAAGAAAGTTAAAAACTCTGCTGCAAGCTCATTATTGTCTTCTATTTACTTAATGGAATAATTTATTTTTTAAGCCTTGCTATTTAGAAACATACTGAAAATTAATATCTATGCTATATTTTAGGGAAACTGTGACTTGCTAGAGGTCTGACCTGTGCACCGAACACTTTATGGACCCTTTCACTTTTACTGCCACTATTTTCAGTGAAAAGGAACAATGAAAAATTCTGATTCTGTTTCCTTCAGCCTCTAATAATGGGGATTGATATTGTTCATAGGGTCTCACCATATAAACTTAGTGATATGTAGATGAGTAGCTGGACTATTTTGTAAGCTTTTTCACTGCTTCTCTTTGTGCTGATGGTGTTCTTTGTATTCAAAATCTGTCAGCCTTGTGGATAAGCTAAATAATGTTAAGCTTATAAACTTTCCAAGTTAGGAAGCTCATTCAAGTATATTATTGTTGGTATGGAATATTGTATTGTACTATGTATTTTCAGGGCTGAGACATAATGCATGTATGAGGATCGTTGACATTACCAGAGACGAGAAAAAGAAGGAACAACTATCATGAAGGAACAACAATTATCATGGCTAAGCGACTATCCATCACTTTTGAGAAGTCATGGCAGTCTGGTGAAGTTCCCACTGACTGGAAAAGGGGAAGCATAACCCCCATTTTTAAAAAGGGGAAAAAAGGAAGACCCGGGGAACTACAGGCCAGTCAGTCTCGCCTCTGTGCCTGGCAAGATCATGGAGCAGATCCTCCTGGAAACTGTGCTAGGGCACATGGAAAATAAGGAGGTGATAGGTGACAGCCAACATGGCTTCACTAAGGGCAAATCATGCCTGACAAATTAGGTGGCCTTCTACAATGGGGTTACAGCGTTGGTGGATAAGGGAAGAGCAACTGATGTCATCTACCTGGACTTGTGCAAAGCGTTTGACACTGCCCCGCACAACATCCTTGTCTCTAAATTGGAGAGACATGGATTTGACGGATGGACCACTCAGTGGATAAGGAATTGGCTGGATGGTCGCACTGAAAGGGTTGTGGTCAATGTCTTGAAGTCCAAGTGGAGACCAGTGATGAGTGTTGTTCCTCAGGGGTCGGTATGGGGACCAGCAATGTTCAACATCTTTGTCAGCAACATGGACAGTGGGATTGAGTGCACCCTCAGCAAGTTTGCCGATGACACCAAGCTGTGTGGTGCGGTCGACATGCTGGAGGGAAGGAATGCCATCCAGAGGGACTTTGACACACTTGAGAGGTGGGCCTGTGCAAACTTCACGAAGTTCAACAAGGCCAAGCACAAGGTCCTGCACATGGGTTGGGGCAAGCCCAAACACAGATAAAGGCTGGGCAGAGAATGGATTGAGAGCAGCCCTGAGGAGAAGGACTTGAGGGTGTTGGTTGACAAGAAGCTGAACATGACCCAGCAGTGTGCGTTTGCAGCCCAGAAAGCCAACCGTATCCTGGGCTGCATCAAAAGAAGCGTGACCAGCAGGTCGAGGGAGGTGATTCTGCCCCTCTACTCTGCTCTCGTGAGACCCCACCTGGAGTACTGCATTCAGCTGTGGGCTCCCCAACATAAGAAGGACATGGACCTGTTGGAGCAAGTCCAGAGGAGGGCCACGAAGATGATCACAGGGCTGGAGCACCTCTTCTATGAAGAAAGGCTGAGAGAGTTGAGGTTGTTCAGCCTGGAGAAGAGAAGGCTCCGGCGAGACCTTATAGGAGCCTTCCAGTACCTAAAGGGGGCCTATAAGAAAGCTGGAGAGGGACTTTTTACAAAGGCATATAGTGGTAGGACAGAGAGCAATGGCTTTAAACTGAAAGAGGATAGATTTAGATTAGATGTAAGGAAGAAATTATTTACTATGAAGCTAGTGAGGCACTGCAACAGGTTGCCCAGAGAGATTGTGGATGCCCCTTCCCTGGAAGTGTTCAAGGCCAGGTTGGATGGAGTTTTGAGCAACCTGGTCTAGTGGAAGGTGTCCCTGCCCATAGCAGGGGGGTTGGAACTAGATGATCTTTAAGGTCCCTTCCAACCCAAACCATTCTATGATTCTATGTTCTCCTGTGAGAGTATTGCTATTACCGATGTTCATAGTAGCAACAGTGTCAGTAATGTCATATGACAAAGATAGCAGATAGGGACGAAGATTTTAAGTTATATTTGGAGCAAAGTAGGGTGGGAGCTGGTGTGAATAAGGGGTTAAAGGCAGTTCCAAAAAAAAGAATTAGATCCCCTGTCTAAATCCACTGTGTGGATTACACTGACTGTGGTGCAATGCCAGACTTGTTTTGTTTCTGATGATAGGTGTGGAGAGCGTTTGGCATTTTGTATACTTTACTGCAGTACTAAAAAAATAAATAAAAATTAGTACACTGTGTCAGAGTTTTAAGGGACTTGTGAGAACAGGTTATATCCATTACTCATTGGAAGTCTGGTATAATTCAGACTCAGAAATAATATGATTCAGTGACTAACTATCCTCAGTAGATATACAGATGAATGTAAAATTCGGAATAACATTTATTTAGGTTGTCTCTTTTTTGCAGTTCATTTTAAAAGTAAATATTTACTATTTTTATTAAGCTATTGCTACTAAAGTCATTTATTGCTACTTTTCAACTTTTGTTTTGTGAATACGTGAATTTTGTTTTATGGCATCTTAGAGATTGCTGTGGTAGGACTGTTCAGATAGTGGTAAGTGTTAAGGCCAGTTTTAAACTTTAAAACTAAACTTTACTAAATTCCTCACCTCATTAGCAATACACCTCAGGGTGTTTCCATCTTTCCTCTTCATGCTTGAAGTTTTTAGGCTATTTCTGCCCCTCTCAAAAGAAGGACCTTAAAATTGGCTTCCGATACTGTTTCTCTTGGTTTTGTTTTTGCCAGTACTCCTAATTTATTAATCAGGACATATATTTGCAGTCCCTTGCATTTCCCTTGTTCTTTGTTTTCCAACTTTCTGTTACTTGGATGCCTCCTATGTACAACATCTTTGCCCTTTTGGTGGTCAAGTTGCTCACATGCGCCTGTAAAATGCTAATTTATGTGTGTCACAGGGCTCTGCTTCTTCTGCAAAATAGTAAGCTGATAACATATGTGGATATAAGTAAATCTTTATATCAATGTATCTATTGTTTTATGAGTTCAGAAACATAAATGTTCCTATTTTATTAATGTTTTATCTGCATATTTGGTTATAAATTGTACTCAAACAGGACAGATTCCTCTCTTAGAAATACCATCACAGTAGATACAGCTTAGTTATTTATATTTACCAAATGCTAGTTACTGGACAGCTAGCGTGATGATAGCCAATATTTGGTGCGTCACTGAGTAAACAGAGATAAACAATGACCATTTGCTGCAATTAAAAAGTATCACTATTTGCTGGAGTGGTAATTTGGCTTCTGACAGCAGGGAGATGGCTGCATATAAATATTGTTGTATTTTTTTTCTAAATATTTTATAAAACATATACTTGAAGTGTTTTTATCTCCTCATCTTTTATTTGCATTTGCATTTTTTTATACAAATATGTTTCAGCAGATTTGTTTACACTTATTTGATGAGGCCCTAACCATTTGAAAATATTTAGACTCAGAAAGGACATTTCAGTAAAATATTAAAAACTATTTGTTCATCTTTTTTATGGTTATTATGAAGTCACTAGAACTTCCCTAGTTTGTAGTTCTAAGTGGTGCATCTGCATTCCCTAACTCATGTAATGCATAATGAAAATGGATAAATACATTAGTGGTAAATTCCCCAGCAATATCATACAGTAGCAAGTCAGAAAAAAATCTCTATCATTACTTTGCATTTAAGACCGCTAGCAATTTGAAAAAAAAATCCCTGTTCCATTTACTTTGAAGCCATATTGAACAGGCTGAGAACACACTGGCAAGCTTAATTAATGCCCTGTGTCATGAAGTATGACAAACAAACATTTACAGTATGTAGAACCTATATGACCTTGACAGTCTTCACTATAATTAGATATCTTACACAGTATTTTTTAAAAGTCCTATTAAAAACTCAATGAATGCACCTCAGTGGGGTACACTGGTATTATCTTAATTATTGCTAAATAAAATTTCAGAGTAATAGAATATTCCGAACAGTTTCCAGATGATGGGGTGCGTGTGTATTCATGAATATTTAGGTAAAAGAGAATTATTCCAGTAAATCTGATTCTGAAAAGTATGGAGCCTCCTTGCATCCTTGATTTCAGTGGGAAAAGAACCTTTTTCACCTGATTGATAGGAGACACTGAGCACCTTGCCAGAATAGGGCATCATATGTAACACTGCAGAAGGAAGATTGCACTCTGTATTGGAGGACTCACATATTTTATTTGCTGCATAAGTAAAACCTAAAGATTTCTGATATCTGTAGGGTAAAATTCTGGGTTAGATGTTGGAGGTCTATGCTTAGTTCCAGACCAGAACCTCTACGTAATTGCTCTTTCTACCTTTTTCCTAATGGAGGCAATAGTGCCTGGTGCAGTCTTTGCTGTGTTCTCCAGGTTATCCTGCAACAGCTGAAGGTAGAAGCTTTCTATTCCTGCTTAAACTGTAGGGAAGCATAGAAACAATTATTTCATATAGTTGCTGTCTGATATTTTTTGTCTTTTAAAAAAGTGTTTAGAAGGTCCAGATACTCATTTTAATTAGAGATTACTCCAAGTCCTGAGATAATATGTAATATATTACATACTTTGCTAGTTCAAATGATATGAAATAATTAATATTGTGTCATACTTCATATACCTTTTAGGGCAGCTAAATTAAGATAAAACTCAAGTAAATGAATAAATGACAGATATGCTACCTTTGCTGTTATTTACAAGTATTACTTGCACAGTATGAGTGTGCTAGGAGTGTGTGTCCTGGGCAATTTTCCACAACTTGCAATACATAAATAGACTAATGTAAGAAATTACTTTCTCTGCCATGAAAATTTGGGGAAACTCCAATACAAGTCACAAATTTTAACTTTCAGAAGTGATGTTTAAACAAAGGTTGCTTTGAACATTCCTTGGTTATACATCAGTGTAACTAATCGTTATCTGAGCTGCAGGATAGCTTAGACCATCATAGAAATATTTTAACAGGTAAACCTTTTCCTCACTAATTGCCACATTCAACAAAATGTATCTATGGTAGCAGAAAGTTAACTTTTTTTATCTTTGGTCTGTAAGACTGACTTAAGTGAAAAACAAAACTCACTGAGAGACTATTCTGACTGAGGAGCTACTAGGACTGAATCTGACAGAAGTCTGGAAAACATCAAGATGCTTATTAGAATTTAAAATGCTTTTTCATTCCAGTTTCCTGTTTTCAAAGCTTCCCCTAAAATTGAGACTTAAGAATCATAGCATCATTTAGGTTGGAAAAAACCCTTAAGATCATCGAGTCCAACCATTAAGATATTACTGTTGTAAGATATCTGTCTGCGTATGTACTTTAAGATCTCAAAAGTCCTAATGAAGGTAACAGGGTAACCCATGTATAAAGGTAACCACTTACACAAACTTTTGCAAGACTGGGTCCTACTATAACCAAATATGCACACAGAAGTAAATACAAAAGAAAAATTAAATTCATGGACATTCTAAACACCTCTGTATATTATAAATTCTGTGTAAAAACAACTGAACCCAATCAAGTTCAAAGAATGAACGCTAGCAATTTTAATGCACTTATTACAAAATTCGCAATATACTTTGAGAAAAAATTGCTCTATAAAACATAATCACAGTAGTTTCCCAATGTTCTTAAAACTATGGGGCTCATTGGCAGTGGACTCAATGTTTATCTGCTAGAAATATTTCAAAGTACAAAAATTATAATCAAGAATATCACCTGGAAAATAGATAAATTTAAAGGAATTTCATTTTTGCCTTAGTTTCAGAATACCACGTTTCACAGGAATCTTGTTTTTAATTTTTCCTTTGCATTTGTATTAACAAGAGCATACCTGAACAAAATTCAGTGTTTAGAGTTCATAGGAAGCTTATATTAACAGGTTTCTGTGTAGCCCAATATAAGTCCCAGAAAAATCTGTACTGCTTAAATAAGAGACCGTTTTGATAATGTTCTGAATCAAAAGAAAAATATACTGGATCACATAGTCTGATACAAAATTTGGCTAAGTATTAAAGATCAGAGCCTACGGAAGACCTATGGAATCTGAAAGTCCTGCTGTATGACTTTGTATGCATCAGCTTTCTATGGGCAGAATGCACAGCGAGGACAAGAAACCTGTGCACGTTTTATCATGAGTGAAGTCAATCAAATTTTTCGCAGCACACAGATGCTTGTGAAAGGAAGCACACTAGCATAGTAAAATGAAATCCTTGCTAAAATGTAGTGCAAATTACATTTGATTCTTGTAAAACAATTATTGAATGTAAAGAAAATTACTAGGAGGAGATGCCTAAAAAATATAAAAGGAATAGTTATAATTCTTTTGCTATTCCAGGTATTAATTTACAGTACTGCACTACTTGAAGACAATGCTTTCTTCTGTACAGCTTTGTTGTCCCCAACTCCATTTAAACAGATTCCTTGAGCATTCATTGCCATTATGCTTAATTCTGGGAATACTTTTTCTTAAGAATGGCTTTTTTGATACTTAAATATAATTTACATTTCAAAATTTAGAAAAAATATGTGTTCATGCACATGCATGCATACATGAACACAAATATAAATGACATGTGAATGTAACTCCTTTGTAACTGTAATCCTCTAAAAGGTAAGCATACGGTATCAGCTATTTGTCTGCATTTTTTGTATAACCAATGGACAAACAAGAATTCTTCATCCTCAGACCAGTGTCTGAAAAAATTGGGACAAACTTTTCTGGAGCCTTCTCTTTCTGACCCTTTATTGTTGTGACCTAATCCTACTTTTGAGTAAATGTCTAACTTTAGATGATAGCCTAGATTTAGATCAGTTGAACATGCTTTGAATCTATACCTTGAGCTGGAACTAGCAAGGAAAGAGAGGGGATAAATCTTGATTGAGAGATGCAAGGAGTAATTTTTATTGTGAAAGTCATTTGCAATGTCGTTTTTTCCAAAGGACAAAGTGAATTAAATGGATCTTTCCGTGCAGTTCTGACAGCCAAACTGAGAACTGTATAAAATACACTATAATCCTATAGTTTGATTTTGCTGATGCATCATAAAAATCAGCTCTGAGAGGAAAAATTTATTCTGAGAGGAAAATTTAATAGCATGTCCTCAGAAGAAGGAATACATTTTTCAAGAATTTGAAAATTTCCCTCAAATTTGGGCAAAATGTGGACAGATACATATACAAAAATTTACATGTATTTTAATGTAACAATTTGACATTTTGGAATACAGGTTTTTTTAGTCTCACTAGATATCCTTGCTCTTTTTTTACTCTCACATATTTCATTTCCATTCTGCCATTTTGATCGTTCTTTCTAGCATGTTTTCTGTACTTCTTCATCCTTATTTCCTACTTCCTTTGCCACAATTATCCTTTGTCCTCTAGTTCTGCTGAAGTCTTCTTTCTTCCCTAGCCTTTCTCTTCAATCCAATGCTTCACATTTTCTCATGGATGACTGTCTCTTTCCCATTTAATCTCTTCCTTGAGATAAAGACAACTAAAAAAATAGAATTTGGTGACAGACTATTAGACCTTCTTTTAACGCAACACTCTTGAAGCATGGACTCTCAACTGAACTGAATCTCTAAGACTATAGTTTTGCATTCAGTGAAATTATGGCTTCAGCTGTTTTGAACATCTCTCATCCTTATTTTCCGTTTCAGCTCCTTTTTCAATCCCTTATCGTGCTCTGCCATGTCATATTAAACATTAGATCAGGGAATTGTTTGAAAACTAACTAACTCAGGAAAGAAAGGGAAAAATGTTAATTTTTCAGGTGGATCAGTTTACCAATGGACTTTCTTGCTCAGCCATACAGACACATCTCCTTTTGGAACAACAAGAAGAAAGGAGGATAAAGAAACTTTGAAAACTGCAATTTTTTTCCTAACCTAAAGGAATACATACTCACCTTTTGTTAAGTTTTAAATTTTCACACTGCTTTCACTTTTTGGAAAATTCTTTGAGATGGAAAGAATGAGCAAGGTATTTTCACACTTAAGTGACATTTCTTGATAAAATTAAGAATGTCTAATCCACTATTTGACAGTCAGTATATGATATTTAATGTAATTCTTTCTTTTTTCCTGCTTGACTGTGAAATTTTTTGATAAATTAGTACTATACCCAAATAAGCTGTCATCAAATCTTTATTGCAATTTACCTCTTAAATCATGCACTGTCATAAACTTCAGAAAGTTCAAGTTTTATAATTAAAAAATCATATCAGAAAAAAGTCCTGAATATTTAGAAAGAAAAATAAGTAAGTTTCATAATAAAATGTCACTCTGTCATATTAATTTCTGACATCTGTTAAAAAAACCTACAACTTTAAAATAGTCATATGATGCAAATTTTTAATATCTAAAGGACATTTTAATTTCCTTAAAACTTCAGGTTTTAAAGACAACTCTTTTATTGGAGTTTTCCTCAACAGTTCCAAGCATAAAGGGTTGACAACAAAGAAACACCCTTTGTAATCCTCAAACTTTTTGCAGATAAGGAAAATTAATTGAAACTTTTAGCTAGTATTCAGTATCAGATAATACCACGACTACTTTAATTTACTGCATTGTACAGTATCTCAGATATTGTTTATAGCAAATACTCTCATTTTCCAGTATTTTGCACACTGGTGTGTCCCATGGAATCACAGAACTGTTGAGGTTGGAAGTGACCTCTGGAGGTCACTCAGGAGACAGTGTCGAAAGCCTTCCTGAAGTCCAGGTAGACAACATCCACTGCTTTCTCCTTGTCTACCAAGACAGTCATTTCATCATAGAAGTTTATCAGGTTGGTCAAGCAAGACTTCCCCTTCATGAGTGCATGTCAACTACTCCTGATCACCTTCTTGTCCTTCATGTGCCTGGAAATGGTTTCCAGGATTAGCTGCTCCATCACCTTCCCAAGGATTGAGGTAAGGCTGACCGACCTGTAGTTCCCTGAGTCCTCCTTCTTGCCCTTCTTGAAGATAGGAGTAACTTTTGCTTTCCTTCTGTGCTCGGGCACATCTCTCAATTGCCATGATCAATCAAGGATTATGGAGAGTGGCCTTGCAATGACATCAGCCAGCTTCCCTCAGCACTCATGGTTGCATCCCATCAATGACCACAGACTTAAAGTCCACTTTGCTTGAGTATTCCCTGACCTGATCCTCTTCCACCAAGGCTACGCCTTCCTTGCTCCAGCCTTTCCCCCAGTCTCTGGGGCATTGGATTCCTGAAGACCAGTCTTACTAGTAAAGACTAAGGCAAAGGCGGCATTCAGTACCTCAGCCTTTTCCATGTCCTGTGTTGCGAGGGCCCCTGCCCCATGCAGCAGCAGGCTCACATTTTCCTGGTCTACATTTTGCTACTTATGTGCTTCTAGAAGCCCCTCTTTTTGCCCATCTTGCTGTCCCACTTTAATGTTTTCATTATCAGCTGCAAATTTATGACCCATCAGAAAAAGTCAAACTATGATTTAGTAAAGTTCTTGCACTTTTTAGTGTTTCTGTCAGGAGTATCTTGAAACTACAGGAAAAAAAATAACTTTCTCCTTTTACTTGCTGCATAACAACTGGTGATCCTAAATATTTTGATATCTCAATGGTGTGAAGCCACAGAGAAACAGGATTTCATTTTGGAGTCCCTCATCTATTTTTCAGCTGAAAGAACAGGTAAGACAGCTGTAGCAGTTCACTAATGTTTGCCATACCCAAACTGATCGGTTTAGTTTTCAGTCAGTCCTGGAAAACATTGCCACAGTATCTAAGTGAATTACATCTGTGAATAACCAGAAGTAATTATGTGATATACTTTTTATTGGTTCTGGTGCAAGTATTTTGTGTATGTATTTTCAAATTTCCTTGCATCAAAGCCTTAAGAGGTTAGGTTTTGAAAGGCTAAATTAGAGTTATTTTCTTGCTATTTCTGAAAAATGAGCATAACATTTCTTTTCTTGCTATCGGGAAAGTCTACTATGACCTCTCAAAGATGACAGAGAGTAGCCTAGCAATGAAATTGATCCGTTCCCTTGGTACCCTAGGTATCCAGTCCCATGGACCTGTGCCTATCCAGTTTGCTCGAGTTATCCCTGAATTCATCCTCCTGTATCATGAATACTGTAATCCTTCAGACTCTGTCACTAGGCAACATAAACCTGAAACACTTGAGAACAAACACTGCCACTAAAGACAAAAGCAAAAAAGGCACTGATTACCTCACCCTGTTCTGGGTCCATTGTCATGAGTTCTCCCACCTCTTTTGCATGAGAATATAATTTTCCTTAGGTTTATTTTTGCTTCAGCTGTAAATGTAGGAGCCGTCTTTTGGCCCATTGCATCTCTTCTTCATTTCCAAGTCCAGCTGAGCTTTGGCTTTATTACATTTCTGAATGTCTGGGTAATGTTTCTGTATTCTTCCTGTGCTCATTGAACATTTTCTGTAAAAGTACTGATACCTGCATTTGCTGTTCACTTAATCATTAATTACCATTGCCAGATCTTTTCTTCTTTGAATGCCATTTCCTTACTTGGGTTCCAAATAAAAATGTGGAGATTATGGTAATGTGTAAAGTGTCTTAAGACCATGCAGTACTTGCAGTTTTAAAAAACACAAAAGAAGTATCCTTTTGTGTTTTGTATTTTGTGGTTTGGTTTTTTTTTCTGGCCCAAAGGTTGGCTTTCTACAGGCTCAATACTGTACTGAAAGTAAGATTTAATCAACAGCAACATTGTTTAAAGTTCCTCTGTGAAAGCTTCTTTGATTGATTTTTGCCTTCTTATTCACTTGACAAGCAAATGAAATAAGGAATATTTCTTAAAATAAGGGATGGGTAATAATTTTCAGGGATGACTCAAAGAAAGTGAGAATTGATTGCTTATAATAAACAGTAGGTACGCTCCCTGCCACCCAAACTTACTCTAAATCCTTCTAGACAATTATGTCCATCTTCCTCTAGCTCTACACGTATCTGCTTCTCCTAGGCACAGCTGTTCTCTTTCTCACATCCAACATTTTGGCTGTGTTTTCTGTCTGTTCCCTAGCTCCTACCATTCTTCTCTTTCTTTCACTTACAGGTGTAATTCTACAGTCTTACACTTATCTGTAGTATTGTTCCCTATCTCACACCAGATGAATAGACTCTGTAAAAGATGAAGAATCTCCCTTACACAGAAAGAATCACTGTTGTCTATCACAAAGATAGGAGAGGAGCCAAGAGTTCGGATCAGAAATTGCTACATGCATCATCTTTCCTTCCCTCACTGCAGTGGCAATAGGTGTAACAGTATTTGGAAAACCTATTTTCCCAGGGTGGCAACGAAAGCATTTGCCATCACAGACAGAATGCAGTGATGCTTAGGAAAGTGAAATCATGGTGGTTTCCTATTTGAGAATACCTAATGTTGGCTATGCCATGATAATTTTTTATTTTAAAACCAGCAATTGACAATAGGTACAGAGGATCTTGCCTTCCTTTGAAATTGTAATTAAGTTTTATGGGGAGGCAATTAAGGAGATTCCTTCTAAGACAATTTGGGTATATTTAGAGAAAACACAGCCTTTAGAGATTCTAAAGCATCAAAGTGACAGAGCTGATTTTTGAAACAGCGTTGGAACAGCTGGTTATACTAGCACAAATAAAGTGTAATATTCTTGCAATTAAATATGAGCAAGCACAGTTTTAAAGGTCAGTTTCCTTTCATATATGGAATTGAGTTCTGAACGCATTTATGTATTCATTTTAAAGCAAACACATTGACCTCAAACCTCAGCCACTTATTTACCTTCAGGATGAAGGGTTTCATAAAATAAACATTATTTATATGCCTAATATATCAGATATTAATTCAGATGTGTCTTGTGCCTCGTGCCTCAATTTGCAAGTGTAATCAGTAGTCTTTTCAACCCAACAGCTCATCTCTAGTTACAATCATTTCTCCTCCTAACTGTGGGCACTGATCTTACACTCATGTCCATGTTGAAACTCTTAAGAAATTATAAAAGTTGTGGCTGATAAAACTCCTGTTTCAAAATCAACCTTTGAATAAGAGATATATTTTGACAGTACTATCATCTGCTTCAGGTTGCTCTTTACTCTACCTAAATCACTCATCTGGATTGAATATATTTTTTACCTAAGGACGTCAGACTGTAAGTCTACTTTTTAACACTTAAGATTCTTCAAGACAAAATTTTCGACTTAGTCAGCTTTAAAAAGCATCTGCCTTAATTTAGGTTATTCCTTTCCCCTCTTGATATTCCCTTTCCCCTCAGCATGAAAAAAAGCATAATAGATTAAGACAAGATCTACTGATTCAAGGATTCAGTCTTATAAGGAAAGGGAATTGTGAAGCTTTGGTGTAAAAAGAAAAGGGAAATTGAAAAGTTTCCCCTCAGAGATCTCTGATGTGCAATTACAATGTACGGGGGTGGCAAAGATACTTTACAGGAGAGCAGGAATCTGAGAGGACCTCTAAGCAGCTGCTCTCCAGCTTGTCCTTCAAAGCCATTTTGGCTAGAGCTTCACTATTAAATATTGCAATCCTCTAGAAAGAGGGAAGAGCTGGTTTCCCATTCTTAGACAATATTTTCCTGTCACTACAATTGGCCATTCATGTCAGTGGCAATGGACTGAGCCTGTGTGTAATGCTCGCTTTGAAGTGTTCTTAGCTTTTACCCCTTTTTTTTCCTATCATCTGAGCAATCTGAGTCAAAAATACATGTATTAACTAGCTGATAAACAGGAATCCTCTGAATATATTTATTATTATTTTCATTTCTTTGTTTAGAACATACTTGGACAAATGTTGAAAAGCATTAACAAAAAAAGACCATGAGATTTGTTTTTAATGTAGTAGTTATAATGCATGTATGTGTGTATGTATGTGTTCATGTCTGTATGCGTGCATGTATATGTGAATAGTTTAACATGTATGCCTTTGATTTAGTATAAAGAAATGCTTAGTCAAACTAGTCATATACCGTGTAAATTAAACTTCATAAATATAAAATTACCTATAAGTAATTACCTAATAGTAGACATTAGGAGCCTGATTTCAGTTCCTCAAATCTCAAAACCTCAGAAGTTTTCAATGTTCAAGAAAATCAGTCAGAGCTTAAGAACATTAAATCAACCCATTCAGGAAGGCCATATCTACATGTTGTATGAAACTATATGTTTGCTAAGGCAGATATATAATAATTATGTCTTTTTTTTATCATTATTATACATTTTGCAAAAATAAAGGAGTCATGAAGTGAAAGGTAACTTTTCCATTACCTATTCTAAAGGTTAAAACTTCTATATTTTCCTCAACAAGTTATTTCTTTATTTCTGCTACACAGAATTGATGTTTCTTTGAAAGGTTTTGGTTTTTCATTCTTTTTTTGGAAACACACAAGAAATATATATTTTGTGAATTTTTATTTCAGAAAGATTGAAAATACCGTTGCTATATTTTAATATAAACCTTTGTTTAAAAAACAACAACACAGAAAACATTATTTTACAAAAAGAACTTTTTCTGAAACTGGAAATTCTATTTAAGAAAGATGAACTGCAACAACATTCTGAGTAAACCTCTTTCCGATATATCAAGGAACCATTTTCAAAAATCATGGCTGTCTCTTAACACAGCTCACTGGCAAAATTCTCTAGTGTAGATGACAGTTAACATACAGATTATAACTATGGGGAAATAATTTCAATCATTTTACTAACTTTGTTGATGATTTTTAATAAAAACTTTAGGGATGTAAAAAGATCCTTAGCTCAGTAAAATATTTGTACTACCAAGGATGTAGGAGTCCTAACAAAACAATTAGCTTATTCAACAAAAATGAGTTAAATAGTAAGAAAATGCATTATGCTTTTATGTACTTTAGGAGTTCTAAGTTGCTCAATGTGCTTTTCTGAGCTTTGAGGACTGAATTTTTGTAATGGTAAATGGTATCACCAATAATGAGTCTGCAGGGATCTTTATTATAAATATCCTGATTCTTTCATTTGCTCTATTTCCAGTGCATGCTGGGATGCTCAATTGTGTGAAATCAAGTCATAGATTATCTGTTTACTGCCACATTGTCCCAGAAGAAATGAACTTGAAAACAAATAGGCTGGGCATTTCTAATAACTTCTGAACAAAATATGTTTCTGTGTAAGCCAAGAAATGATAATAAAATTTTTAAATTTGAAAAATTTCCATCAAAAAGTAAGTAATGTTTCCCTCTTGTGAAGACTCCATTTAATTGGCAGGGACGAAGAGAGAGTGTGCAAAACCAAACCAAACCAAACCAAACCAAACCAAACCAAACCAAACCAAACCCCAGCCTACTTAGGGATAGGACTATAAAATAAATGTCTGCTTTTGGTACTTTCATTTAATCTTAGGTTAGTTGTTTTCATACTTCTTTTCATCAGCAGCCATTTTATTCCTTATTTATTAAGCAAGAACTTCCAGTGAGCTCAAGAAAATTTGTTTGAAGGAGGAGCACAGGACTGGAACTCAAGTGTTTGGACTCCTGTTTTAAAATATACCCATGATATGCCTTTTTGGGACCAATCACAAATAGGACATACACATGTAGACTCAGAAAAAAGATCTCTGTTGATTTCCTTTAGCCTTCAAATAGCCTCTGTGGGAACATGCTGACTTGTTAAATGATAAGCCATTCTACTGCACATTATCCTAATCTTTCCATATCCCTATTGATAGTAAGTTGGAAATGAACTGATCATTATTTTAAATCTTCAGCATCTTACCATTTACTGCTAAATTTAGGGTTTTAATGTATAAATATATACTTTCATTGTGTTGCAATGCATAGCGAGGTCAAGAGCCAGTAAAGATATTCATGCCGTATCTGTGATGAGATAAGAAATAAGTGTATGTATATTTATTTCGATGTTGATTAAGAAATTATTCTAGTATTTACTAAGTATCTTAATACAATCAATTATTAAAAATCCAAGAGAATAAACAGAGAAGTACATTTTTCTAATTTCATCGTGATGAACATGAAACACTTGGTGGTTAAGAGCAGCTTTTGTTCTTTAGATATTTCTTCCACCCTTGTGCCACCTAAGGTACCTTTAACTGGCTGCAGTTGAATTTAGGGCTGTAAAATGTGTTTGTATCCAGACTGTGCTGTTAGGCTGTAAACTTCTTTGCATATGGATGTGTTATTTGCATGTGTGTTTGTAGAATACTATTCTTGTAGTACACAGGGCTAATAAAAAAAATAATTTGGTTTAAAATTTAAAAGCATACTTACAGAATGTATTCCACTCACAAATACAAATTAATTCAGATGCTGTGCATGCTATAATCCACAGTCATTCAGGATTATAGGGGCCAATAGACCAACTATGTCCTGAGGGTATGAACTGGGACAGATCAATCAATTTACAGAGCTTTGGGAAAGGTTGAACAGCTGGTGCTGAAATACTTTGTTGGAGAAATGACCAACCCACCAGGGATTATAAATTTAAGCCAAGATTGATGGTTAAACCTTGCAAATAAAATCCTCTTCAAATGTGTTCTGACTGATTATAAAGCTAATTTAAAGGCATCACTCCACAGCACTTTCTTAGAACAAGATAGTCATTAAACTGGTGTTATACAAATTCTCTCTGAGGCCTGTTGCTAGTAGCAAATACATTAGTGTTTTCATTTGCAGATTATTTTTAAAAGGTCTCTGTTGACCAGTTTCTTTTTATTTAAACATTAACTAGGGTGAACTTAGATTATCAATAATTACTTTCACATACTTAGCACAACAGAGGGTAAGATTTTTTTGCCCTTTGGGCACTCAGCACAAGCTATCTGCTAGCTCAGCAAGTTTCTAACGGGTTCATGAGAAAGGTTTGATTATGAAATAAAGTAAGTTCTTTTATAGAAGAGGATGTGATTTTCAGTTCAGTTGAACTTGGTTTACAGCTGAAATGGGATTTGAAAAGAAATAGAAGTATCAGGAGAGCAGGCCTGAGAGAGTGGAGGTAGTAAATGAGCATGGGGCAAGAAAATTTCACTAAAGTAGAGAAATGAGGGTATATCTGAAACAATGGGGTAGCACACAAAGCTGGGGTTCTTTTTAGGAAATAAGGAAAGGAGACCATTTTGGATGAAAAAGTAGCAGGTAGAGATAAGAATAACATCAGAAAAGGAGGGATATCTGAAAAGGAAGAGAAATGTGCTGTATGGCAAGCCAGGAAAAGCCGGGAATAAAGTCCTCTAAAAATATGCAGAATTTTAAGCAAAATGAAGAAAGACCCTTTATCCTTCTGGACCCGGAGTCTTGTGAGGTACTAGACATGCAAGTACCTATACATAGAAGAAAACACAGACTCCTATAGTCACTGTGTATGTGTGTATGGTTATGTGTTTGTAAGCAAAATTATCTCATAAATTCCATCGATAATAGAGTATTGCATCATCTCCTTGACATAAGCAGGAAGGTGCACTTACCAGCTTGTTTATCGTCTCTTTCCCTTTTTCTATGACTTTTTCTTAGTCTGTGAGTATGAGTGTGGAAAGAGTATTTGCTTGTTTATAGATAGCTGGGCTAGGTGGACATATTCTTCCTCATAGTCAAAAGGAAGTTGAGGGAACTAAAAAAGAAACCTAGAAAGAAGATTGAAGATTAGAGATGGTTGGAAATTTCCCAGAGAGATTAGTAGCTACTTGAAATGTTGAATTGTAGAATCTTAAATCTTTGTAAAGTGGGGTTGATGGCAGCAATACTTTGTTCTGGGCAAAACTTAAAAAAGAAATTAAACTATTTTCCACAGAATATTTATAAATTAATTGTCTGCTTTTCACTCAAATTGAAACTCTGTCAACAATAGAATTTTCTGAAAAAAACCCAAAGTCTGAGTTGTAACTAGGCCTACAGAAGACTATGGAATGTAGGATATGGAATCTGAATGTTTAGGTTCCATGATCTTCTTAAGTGAGAGAGTAGGAAAGATTTTTAGAGAACAGGCTTTAAAGCCTCAAAGTGTTAAATAAAAAGTGATTTATTATTATTGCCAAAAAAATCGTGGAAGGAAAAAAACACAACCTGTCTAAAAGGTGGCAGGGTAGGGAAGGTGAAAAGGATATTGTTGTCAGCTCCTGTAGCCTACATCATATATTGCAGCCTTTCATCGTATATTCCTTTATTGGTATGAGTGGCTTCTCTGAGTCTGTTTCAGAACCTGAAGACCCAAAAAGATCTTTTGCTGAAGTTCTTTTTGAGGTTATTCTCCCTAAATAGAATTAACCCAGTTCCCTTATTCTTGCTTGAGATGTTCCCATCTTTCAGGATATTTTTGGATATTTTGCACTCTCCACTATATATTCTTTAAAGTATTTCCATCTGATAAATGATAAATTGACAGTTATGAACTCCACCCTTAAAAATAAGCTGTACTTATAGTGGGTGAAGAAAGCTTTGACTTCAAACCCACACTGACTACATAGACATTGAGGGAAATTCAAAATTCCTTATCTTGCATAGCATCTACTTCAATGTTGTGCGATGAATCTACAGACAAATGGTAATTGTTACCAAAAGTATAACTAAGTTCACAGAACCATTTCTCACTGGCAAATTGCTTGCTGCAATCATTAGCTACAAACTTGCATACAAATAGCTTGAGAGTTATCTGGAGAGACAACAGAGTTTTCATTACTCTTGAGCATTAAAGCAGCCTTTTTAAGAAACATTTTTTGTTCCTTTTTCTCCAAAAAGAAGTAATAGGGATCCATTTATACACTTACTGCTCCTCTGAGGTAAATTTCCTGTGGAATCAGATCATATCAAACACAAAAAATAGAGTACTTCATCTGAGTTACCACCACATAAAATGTACCTTATGAATGAACCATCAAAACGCATGAATGTTATATGAGATTATCCTCAATCCAATATACTGCATTCAACACACAAAAAGGATTTGTAGAAACGAGGTGGGTGAAACCAAGCAGCTAAGCACCTGAAAAAATCGTTACAGAGAAAAAGTTTATCCATTTTATTTCAAGCTAGATATGCAATATGTAGTTGTTATCTGTTTTCTGTATGTTTTCAAGAGTGAAACAATTCAAATTTATCATATCAGTAATTTTAGTTCCTTTATATGCATAGTTTTCTTTCCTTTCCTACCCTACACAGGATAAGAGCTCAAACATAGAGGACTTTAGAGTGCTGATGCTCAGCGTTCCCCAAAGATCAATTTGTGTGAGTGTTAAGACAGTGATGAAGGATACTGTAAGGATGAGACTATGTTTAGGCATATGCTTAAGACAATTCTTCAATTTGGTGGACAAACTGCAACACCAGACACAGCCTTTAAATATAATCCTTTGTACTGTCCAAGAAAGGGGGATCTGTTCTCTATGAAGTATTATGAGATATCTGTGGCTCCTGGTGTGTAACTCAAAAATAAGACTAATTTCTGCCCAACAGAGCCACAGAAACTCAATTTCATGAATCAAATCAGACTCTACTGCAAAAATATCAGCAAAGACATACGTTTATAAGTTTGACTTTGGGCCAAAACAGAGAATCATCAGAATGAAAGATGAAAAATCTAGCTTTCCATCCCTCTCTTTAGCAAAATTAACACTACCTTCAACTAAGTGCAGCATAAAATTTTCAAAATTTTCAAAATTGAAAAATACTTCTAAAGAAATGTCCAGACTTCCATGAGATAAACAAGACTGACATTTGATACTGAAGTTTAATATGTACTTCTGTCCATAAAGATGCTTATGCATAAAAGAAACTTAAGAAGGATTATGGTGTTTAGAAAGTAAGCCTATAACATGCTGTGGAATTAACATTTCTGATGTCTTTTAAAATAAATCATATGCTGCACTGAAACTGACAAAATTAGAGCTGATGATTAATGATTAGTTTTCAAGTATCCTCAAACTTCAACTTCTCCTGACCTCATGGCTTTGTTAAAATACTCCTCCTCTTGGAAGCAGCTTAAGATCCGTGATGTTGCTTTGTAGTGTTACAAAGACAAAGCCAGACAGAAAAAAAAAAATTATTCTGAATTATTTCCCTTACTTTACTAAATATTAGAAAATTTTATTATAGTATCTTAATGAGACTGTAGCTTGACTGAAGGCATATATAAAACAAATGAAAAGATAGAATTACTTGGAAAAGAAAGAGATATGCTATTCTGATTTCCACCAATGAAAATGTTAGTTCTTTAGAAGGCTGCTTCATTGGTTCGTTTTGGAGAAATTCCCTTTTTTCTGTAGAATATCTAATGAAATACTGGTTTCACCATTCTTTCCCACAAACATAGCTAACAATGTGAAGATTTACATTAAACGTATACACACACGTTATACACACACACACATTCTATGGGCTATAGAATTTGAATTATCATTTCTAGAGGAGAAGCAGAAGAATAATTCATTATACCCCCCAAAAACGTACACTTTAACTTGAACAAGTATACTCCATCTGCCAACCAACTATTTCTGTTGATGAGTACAACAGATGAGTAGAGCCATGTCTTTTACTGATGGCAATATCTGGCAATACCCTTACCTCACTTGATCATTTTAGCTTTACCTATACTCATCCTGAAGAAGTCAGCTTACAGAAAATTTTTATAGTCCTCAGAAATCCAGCCTGCCAAGCTGATCAGTGAATTGATGTGGACTTCAGGTATTCTGAACACAGACTATCTAAGTCCCATTATTCCTGTAGAAGCCAACACTGAGGCTAACCAATGTCCTCCTTCTAGGAAGAATCCAAACCACCCTCTCTAGTGATTTTGTTATGTTATGGCAAGGGTAAGTGTACTGGGTCTGGCTGGGATTGAGTTAGATTCTTCATAGCAGTCCACATGGTGCTACGTTTTGGATTTGTGAATAAATCAGAGTTATAACACACCAGTGTTCTGGCTATTGCTGAGCGGTGCTTGCACAACATCAAGGCTTTATCTTTTTCCCACTCTGAATCCCCAGTGAGTAGGCTAGGAGTATGCAAGAAGCTGGGAGGGGACACAGCCAGGACAGCTGACCTGAACTGACCAAAAGGATATTCCATATCATATAACATCGTGCTCAACAATAAAAGCTCAGGAAAAGGAGGAGGAAGCAGGGACGTTCATGCTCATGGCGTTTGCCTTCCCAGGTGACCATTGTGTATGCTGGGGTCCTGCTTTCTAGGAAGTACCTGGTTGTCTGCCTGCCCATGGGAAGGGGTATAAGGATTCCTCATTTTACTATGCTTGCACATGCAGCTTTGTTTTGCTTATTAAACTGGTTTTTATCTT